>NC_056728.1:1793815347-1793925347 GCF_019279795.1 Protopterus annectens | reverse complement strand
TGGCTTGTCCAGCATGTCATCCCAGGCAGACAGACTGGATCCCCTTTGAATGACACCAGTGTTTAAGCCAATTGTTAAAGCTGATCATCTTATCTCTGTATTGTGGCATCATTCTTGGTGAAGGTAGGATACTGCTCAAGGTCAGGGTCATACCTGCCTGGGCTACATAATCAGAGAGCTCCTCAATGTCTCTTTTCATAGTCCAGGAGGTCGCTCAGGTCGTTTACACCAGCGTGGACAATGACTGAGTCATATTTGTACCTGCTGTTGAGAGACCTGAGTGCTTGCGTTATGTGGCATTCTAGCCCGACAGGCAGCTTACTGTGACCTTCTCCTTACTCAGTCTGGTGGCGGGGCGCAGTGTGTCTGACTATGGAGTCACCAATGACTAGTGTGTCTGGCATTGTGTTTGGCCTTAAGGGCTGTGACTGTTTGACACTCTGACTGTGAGGTCTATGTGTTGCGGGTGTTGTGTTCTGAGGTGGTGGTTGTTTGGGTGTCTGCTTTGGTGGCCTCTGCTGTTTTGGTAGATTTTTGATCAGAGCCTCCGAGTATGTCTTTGTGTGTTTATGTGTATGATTTGAGGTTGTAATGGTACTATGTGAGACTGGGTCTATAGTGTGTGTAACCTTTTCCTCCTGACTGGTCTTGTCAGTCCTATGTTGAGAGAGCTCAGCCTCCAGTTTGGCCGTATAGTTGCATCTCTCGCATGTATTTGTGTTTTGTGGGAGGAGGAGGGTTGTCGGTACATGAGGCAATTGTAACATTGCCTCAATATTCAGGTTCACCAGCTGAGCAGGAGAGGACACTACCAACAACACCTAACTATAAAATGCACTTTCTACTACATTTCTACATAGGGGCAAGCCCCCCTACACCCCCTGCTAACTATATATTACAACTTCAAGATCGCACTACAGTGAAGAAAGGGATGAATTTCCCTAACCGCACTGTACCACAATCGCTGTACAATTCTTTGAATTTTTCGAACTGCACACTGCATTCGCTAATATAAACTTTCAAACATTGAGATGTTCACCCAGATGAAACTTCGAACATTTGTAGTTCGAAGTTTTCATATGGGCACATCTCAATGTTGACATTTTAATAGTAAACCATATATATATATATATATATATATGTGTGTGTGTGTGTGTGTGTGTGTGTGTGTGTATATATATATATATATATATATATATATATATATATGCAGTATCATGTGTACGTGGTTCTCTAAGTATTATAAGGCAGTCAAAAAATCTGATACGTGAATGTGCACATTGATCATATGATCTTCTGACATGATCCCACTGAATACTGGTTTGGTAACCATCATCTTTATATAGAGAGAGGGGTGTGTTTAAATTAAGTGTCAGTATTTGATGCAACTAGATTTGATTAGTACAACAACGGTGGTGCTGCGGTAGCATTGTCACCTCACAGTTAGACGTTGTCCCGTTCGATTCTCAGCTAGAGCTTCTTCTGTGTGGAGACATGCATGACTGGGTGTACCTTCGTTGAAAGTTGTGTGTCAGAGCTGGCAACTCGGCACGTAAAAATCTACTGCCAATCATTAGACATCTCACACTTGTACTTTTGGATACACTACATTTATATAACACCACTTACTAATATTTGCCAAAAGTCTGGGTTTTGAGGGCAAAATAATGAGGTGCTATGAATTCCTGAGTGGCCCCTTTAATTCTCGATTTTTTTTTTTTGCTTTTTCTTTTTTTTGTGTTATAACTTTAAATTTATGGCTGACATCACAACGCATCACCAGCCTACAGGGGCATGCTTGATGACATCAGCTTCTTTAGATTGGAAGGAATTTAGCAGCTGTACAAATTTAAGTTTCAGTCTGCCCAGCACCCACCCACACACCACAGGTCACAGGTCAGAATGAGAAATGAGCTTCCAAGTTAAAAAAAAAAAAAAAAAAAGAAAGCAAGCTATCTGATACACTAGTTTATGCTTGGTGTGTGTGGTTTGTTATTTTATTCAAGCAGTTAAGCAGATGACTGGTTCATTATTTGGCAGCAGCTATTTTATTTAATTAAGCAGGGTGTTATTAAACGCATGTGAGTATGTGTGTGTGTGTGTGTGTGTGTGTGTGTGTGTGTGTGTGTGTGTGTGTGTGTGTATGTAAAATGACCCAGTTAGATATAACTGGTGGTTAGGGTTACTCAGACTCAAACCCTGAACCTTAAATACAAGTCCAAGAGCCCAAATTCTCTACCTATGCCACCACCACTTGTGAATATATATATGGGTCTACTTTAAAACATTGAAATTTTATAACGTTGAATTTCATAAATCACCTTTGTTTGGAAACTTGTGTTTTATTCTGAAGAAGTTGCTACATTTTGGCAATGAAAAGCGCTTCAAATAAACGTATTTAGTCTACATGCTTACTACTTCTTGTGGGCTCTTTGTGCTCTGTGTTTTTGCTGGTTACCTTTAGAGTTTTTACAGAATTTCATAACATTGAGACCATACAATCGAAAATGGAAAACACTAAAAACCCAAAACAATGAAACTTCAGAACACTGAAACGGTGTTTCATAACATTGAAAACTACAAAGCTCATATAAATAACATCCCCTCCACCTATAACAACACCTAACTATAAAATGCACTTTCTACTACATTTCTACATAGCAAGCCCCTACACCCCCTGCTAACTATATATTACAACTTCAAGATCGCACTACAGTGAAGAAAGGGATGAATTTCCCTAACCACACTGTACCACAATCGCTGTACAATTCTTTGAATTTTTCGAACTGCACACTGCATTCGCTAATATAACTCAAACATTGAGATGTTCACTAGATGAAACTTCGAACATTTGTAGTTCGAAGTTTTCATATGGGCACATCTCAATGTTGACATTTTAATAGTAAACCATATATATATATATATATATATATATATATATATATATATATATATATATATATGTGTGTGTGTGTGTGTGTGTGTATATATATATATATATATATATATATATATATATATATATATGCAGTATCATGTGTACGTGGTTCTCTAAGTATTATAAGGCAGTCAAAAAATCTGATACGTGAATGTGCACATTGATCATATGACCTTCTGACATGATCCCACTGAATACTGGTTTGGTAACCATCATCTTTATATAGAGAGAGGGGTGTGTTTAAATTAAGTGTCAGTATTTGATGCAACTAGATTTGATTAGTACAACAACGGTGGTGCTGCAGCAGCATTGTCACCTCACAGTTAGATGTTGTCCCGTTCGATTCTCAGCTAGAGCTTCTTCTGTGTGGAGACATGCATGACTGGGTGTACCTTCGTTGAAGGTTGTGTGTCAGAGCTGGCAACTCGGCACGTAAAAATCTACTGCCAATCATTAGACATCTCACACTTGTACTTTTGGATACACTACATTTATATAACACCACTTACTAATATTTACCAAAAGTCTGGGTTTTGAGGGCAAAATAATGAGGTGCTATGAATTCCTGAGTGGCCCCTTTAATTCTCGATTTTTTTTTTTTTGTGTTATAACTTTAAATTTATGGCTGACATCACAACGCATCACCAGCCTACAGGGGCATGCTTGATGACATCAGCTTCTTTAGATTTGGTCAGATTGGAAGGAATTTAGCAGCTGTACAAATTTAAGTTTCAGTCTGCCCAGCACCCACCCACACACCACAGGTCACAGGTCAGAATGAGAAATGAGCTTCCAAGTAAAAAAAAAAAAAAAAAAAGAAAACAAGCCAAGGTCACCCTGTTCTAATTCAAATATGCTAAGCTATCTGATACACTAGTTTATGCTTGGTGTGTGTGGTTTGTTATTTTATTCAAGCAGTTAAGCAGATGACTGGTTCATTATTTGGCAACAGCTATTTTATTTAATCAAGCAGGGTGTTATTAAACGCATGTGTGTGTGTGTGTGTGTGTATGTAAAATGACCCAGTTAGATATAACTGGTGGTTAGGGTTACTCAGACTCAAACCCTGAACCTTAAATACAAGTCCAAGAGCCCAAATTCTCTACCTATGCCACCACCACTTGTGATTCAAAGAGGTCCAAAGTTTTACAGAATGTCTGGGATGTACTTTTGGACTGTACCTCTTAAAATTTGTGGTTTTCTGGCAAATCAGTGAGAAATGAATCCATAAAATGATGATAGCCATTTAAGTTTCAGTCTTCCTATCTTTCAGGAAAGGCGTGGTAACACAAAACATTTTATTTTAACAACTTTTCTAAGATTATACAAGCAATGTTTAAAATGTGTCCCTGGTTTTGGGCCTTTGTCTCCTACCGCAATAAATGCAGGCTTTTTCCAGATTTCTTGTGCTGCATAGTTCTTCAGGGAAGATACATTTAGTGCTGCTTGTCCTTCTAACAATACAGACTTGGCATAACAGGTAGAATATTTGCTTTTGATGCAGAAGGCTGTGGGTTCTACTCCCACAGTATGTAGATGGATTGATGATACTGTATTGTGTTGTACTTTTAAAGGGGGTGGATGCTGCAATCCTGAGAATGTCCTCTTTGGCGGAGATACCTAGTAACTATGAACCTGTTATCAGTTTGCCATCCATTCCCTATTGCAACATTCCTGGTTTACCATTTTGTATGTAACATGGGCAATTTATTCCTCAAAGGCAACAGGCACTTTACTTGTAGATGAAACAATGAAATATAAAGTTTGCTAGCAGTGACCTCTTCATTAGTTACAGATCGCTTTAATGTGGAATTATTTAGATGACTTTTACTTCTGCAGAGATTGTGCATATTTACTGATACTGGTGGATTGTAGAAGTTTAAGTGGACTTTTATGTTTATGATGGAAATTTTTTGAATTGGGGAGTTTTGCCATTACTGGTTCATACATTTTGTTTCATTGCTTACTGGAAAAATGTTCAAAACAATAAATTTAAAATATGCTCTAACAAGTGTGCTGTATTATACAAGGAATATAATTTAATACAATCAGGAAGGTGTATCAAAGAACACATGTATGTTTCTTGTGCAAGGAGACTATGATTTCAAAACAGCCCAAAGGTAATCTTTATCTTCCACTGGCCAGATGCATTTTCTTTGAATGTGGGTTTCACTGCTGTTTCAATGAATGTGAGTTTCTAGGGCAGAGAAGTTTTAATGCTAAGTCTATTTTCATTGTGAGACTGTATTGCTTTGTTTAGCAGATGTCTATTAGTGTTTGTGCTATGAAATGTAAAATAAAAGTTTTAAATGAAATCCAAATAATTATTGCACATTACAGTGTTTATGGTAAATGGGGTAAAACAGACAAGTAATGGGACATTGGAATGGCTGCAGGGAGGAGGGCTGTGTTTGGGGGGGGCCCATTTGACCATGATTTTGTGAGGGGGAAGGTTGGCAAAGTCAAAGACAGCCCCAGGTGGCACAAACTCTAGCTACACTATGGAGAATGACTTTTGGATGTCCTAGCAAATTATAATATTCTTTTGCTAAGATTAGAATATTGTCTACCATTAAATGCCCTACTTTTACAACAAAACCCAGATACTGGAAGTCACCAAAAACAAAATCCTAAGGTTCATCGTCTTCTCCCTTCCCAGTGAACATAATTGCTACACATTTAAAAAAAATGGTTACCATTTACTACAGGGTCTGGGGCCATATTTTGGTTGCCTGTTCTTCAGTTTGCATTTGAAAATTGGTATCCCACAATTCCAGTGGAGTGGGTGGGGTTACATAATTATGTATGCAAATGTTATGTTAATCTGCATACAGATTTGTACCTATTTTTATGGGCCTTTGTCCAGATTTTTGATGTTTCCAGGCTGAGAGGTATGAATGGGACTTTATCCGTGGTACCAGTAGTCCTGAATACTCACAGTCAAATGGCCTTGCTAAACATGCAGTACAGAGAGCAATGCAATTACTAGAGATGTCAATGTGTGACAATATCGATATCTTCTTGAATTTACTTAATCCCAGAAATATACCCCGTGACAGCCTACTTGGCTCACTTGCTCAGTGACTTCTATCTAGGCAAACCAGAACAACCTTGCCTATCAGTTCTAGTTTGTTGGCACCTAATACTAAAAATACTACAGCAATCAAAGCCCAACTTTTTAAGAAGCTTTCCTTTCAGAAGTCTAGCTATGATAAAATGAGCAGATTTCTTCATCCACTGAAAGGAGGAGAGACAGTAAGGATGCAATTGGCAAAAGGCTTTAATCGAACTGGTCAAGTGAGAGGCATATGTTATGAGCTGAGATCATACTTAATGGAATCCAAGGGAATAGAATACAGGAGAAACTGCAGCACCTTTTTCCTGTGTCTGAAACAATATCACAGCATTGTACTTGTGTTACAGACTCTAGATCTCAGAGCAACCCTGACAATGTTCATACTGAAGAACATGTCTCAGTACATATTCCCATTCCTGATGATGTCCCATATGTCCCCAAAGCTGAACATTCCTTGAAGGCAGTCCCCGTTGCTAGATCCAATTATGATTTTTATGTTACACAATCCTGCTATATTTCTAAACCTAGTATAAAATACACAGCAACCTGGACATGATTGTTTTATATGTTGCTGATTTTGTATGACTGCATGTAAAAGAATTAGTTCTGTATAACTGCATGTCAAAAGATCATTTCTGTATAATTGCATGTCATTGAATACTGTCATTTAGTATATGATCTATTTCTCAGAGGGAGGATGTAGAACAGAGCGTGTATATGTACCTTTAAGAAGCATTTCCAGATGTAAGCACATGCATATAAATAGTGAGCATGTGCAGGCAGCAGTGCCATTTTGAGAGAACAGCCAGAGTGTTAACATGTGTGAGTGTGGTAGTCAGTCTGTTTATAAGTTTATTTAAGTTTAAGTTACAAAGCCTCATTTCTGATGTGTTTGTGTGTAATAAAGCTGCTTGAACTGAACCCACAACCACTTGTCTGTTTTATCCTGACCAGAAGAGTGACAGAAATGTTTAAGAAAGAATTAAATATGCCAAGGTTATAGGTAGATGAAGCTTAATTACCAACAGTTAAGATAGGAGGAGATGAGATAACAATGTATAACCAATCTATGGGAAAGACTCCAGGAGTAGATGGTATTGCTATGGAAGTTTTGAACCTAGGAGAGTAGAAAGGGACAAAGAACTGGAAGGTTTTGTTTAACAGTATTTTTAAAGGAGGAGAAGCACCAATGTCCTGGAAGATAGCTGTGTTGGCTGCAGCACCTAAAGATGGTAAAGACCCATCAGATCCAGCTTCATATAGGGTCATTTTGATCCTATAATGGCTAAAAGAATGGCAAGAGTGATGCCAAAATTGATATATAAGGATCAATGTGGTTTTGCGTAGGAAGGCAAACATTTGACAACATTAATAAAACAGTGATGATCCAGAGGGAAGCAGAATGTAAGAAAATACCACTGTTGTTGGTGGGTCTTGATGCAGAGGAAGCATTTTACAGAGTAAGCTGGGATGACTTTATAAATGGAGTAATGGAAGCATTTGCATTCTGTAACAACAGAATAAGGTTAATTGGGAGGATATATGAGGGATCAGAAGTGTGTGGGGGTTCTCTCTGATAAGATCTGATTGAAAAAGAGGAACTAAGAAGGGGTGCCTTATTTCACCTTTGTTATTTGTATTATTTATTTATTTAATTTATTTACTGACATTTGATTATTGGGAACGTCGGACTTGGCAGAGCCCTATTTTTAGAGGAGGCACAGGAAGCAAAGCTTCAAAGTATTACAAAACATTTTAAGAACAATAATTTTACAAGCTTCAACAATAAAACAAAAACATTTGCAGTTTAAATAATTATAACAAATTACACATAATATAAAAATATAAGTTAAAAATTGATACAAGGTATATGACAATCATTTAATATTTAGATACATTTTAGACAGTTTGTACAGAAATTAAAAGGAAGTTAGTTTAATACAAATAGGAATTGCAATATGAAATGAGGAAAAACAGGGTTATCATATATTTAAAGAGAAAGTCAGGGAAGATAGTTAGATAGCAGTAAGGAAGTAAGGGAAGAAGGGAGAGTAAGGAAGTATAAGGAATGAAAAGGTACTTGTTCATATTTAGGGATATCGTTTATCCTGGTTTTGAGCAAGAACAGAGCCAGAGTTTAGCTAGAAATTCTTCCAAATAGGTTTTGAAGGATGTGAGTGAGGGAATAGACCTGATGGATACAGGTAAGGAGTTCCAGGCCTTAGAAACCTTATATGAGTACAGACAATGCCCAGCAGATTTGCTAGGTTTGTAGACAGATAGGAGTTTTTGGTCACTGGATCACAATAACCAGTTGGGAACATAGTTGTGTAGAATGTTTTTTACTGCTGGACAGGCAGATGGATGCTGGATAATTTTTATAGGAGGTGAGAAGTTGTGTATGTTAGTTGATGTGGCAGTTCTAACTAATTTTGGCTTTTCAGTGCTATACAGAGGTGGGTTTTGAAAGTTGCTGCAAATTTAGCAACTTTGTTATAGCATTGTTCAAGTTTTAATTTTTGTGAAGCCTGGAGGTTAGTGAGGGTGGGAGCACCATAAAGAGGAGTGGGGAAAAGGTAAGTAGTGGCAAGTGTAGTTTTAGTTGTGTTGGTAAGGAAGTTTTTTGGTTCTGTAAAGAATCCCTAGTTTTTGATGATTTTTTCTTATGCAATTTTGTATATGCATGTCAAATGTAAGATTATCATCCACTATCACCCTTAATAATTTGCTATGAGAAGTGACTTCAGTAATTGTATTATCAAGAGAGAACTTCAAATATTGTTTTTTCACGAGAGAGGCATTTGGGGCAAAAAATATAGTATTTTGGCCTTTTTTGGGGGTTGAGTATGAGTTGTGAGTTACAAAGTCATGTTTCAATGGCTGTTAAAGCTTCCTGAGTAATTTTTGGAGGTGTACCATGTTGTCAGATATGCAAATGGGAGTGGAATCATCTGTGTATTGTATTAGGGAGGCCTTTTGTGTGGAAGTCTAGAGGGTGTTGGATAAAATGTTAAAGTGGAGGGGACCAAGAATATAGCCTTGTGGTACACCAGTGATGACTGGGAGGTAAGGAGAGAGTGTGGAGTACCATTTTACTGACTGATACATATTGGACAGGTAGCTGATAGAGACCTAGTGAAGACATTTCAAGGAGAAGTTTGCTGTGACAAACTGTGTCAAAGGCTTTAGATAAGTCTAGAAATAAGGAAGAGACTAGTTTGCCATTATCTCTATCTTTATTGATCAATATCTATATAGGTTAGACAGGCAGTGCCAGTAATATGGGAAGGGCAGAAGCCATGCTGTGTAGGGAATAGGACTTCTTCCTACAGGAGATAGTCTAGCAATTGTTTTTGAATACATTTTCAAGTATTTTGGTGAGGAGAGATAAGATTGCTATAGGTCTAAAGTTATTAATGTTTGTTAAATTTCCTCTCTTGTGCAGAGGGATAATGTGTGACTTTTTTCCAGAGAGAGGGAATGTGGGATTCCTGGACTGACTTATTTATAAAGATTGAGACAGGAGACAGGAGAAGCAATGCTATTGGCTGCTAAGACAATGTGTGGCTTTTTCTAGAGAGGCAATGTGTGATTCCTGGACTGACCTATTTATAAGGATTGAGACAGGACAGGCAATGCTACTGGCTGCTATTTTTAGGTGCTCGCTTGGAAGGTCATCAGTTGAAGAAGAGCTTGATTTAAGTTTGTTTAAGAGAAGTTTTATATAGGATGTAGGCACAGGTTTGAAGGTGAAATGGATGTTGTGATATGTGGGTGTTGGGCAGGGCTGGAATTAGATGTTGAGGAATCCTTGGTTAAAGATGCTATACTGTCTATAAAAAAAAAAAGAGTTGAACTGTACGGTAGTTTCAAGTTTTGAGTTATCTTGAGAGGTCTTTGGGTTGAAGTTTTGGCTGGGATGTAAGATTTCTTTAATGGATGCTCAAAATATTTTAGTGTTGTGTTTAGCATTATTCTGAAAGTTATTACAGTACAGTTTTTTGTTTTCATTTATTTGCTTTATAGTACGATTGTGAAACATTCTGAAGTTTTCAGGATATTGGGACATTTTATATATTTGCAATTCTTTCCATGCTTTTTTTACTACCCTGAGTTAGCATTGTACTCTTTTTGGATAGCCAAATTGCATTATTTGTTTTCAGTCTCTTCCTTCTATGAAGTTCAAGGCTAGTTAGGATATTTAGAAAAGTTGCATTTAATTCAATTACAGCATCATCTAAGGGAAGGATTTTTAGGAAGTTTCAGTTAATAGATGATAGTGTAGTAATAAACATTTCTGGGTTAAACTTGGAAAGGTTACATGTTGCTTTATAAATATGCTATTTAACTGGATGTGTGAGATGTCTAGTTGTATAGATTGGGAGATGATCATTGAGAGACATTGTACCTGTGATGGAGTATTTGCTAAAGCCTGATACCAGGATCCAGTCTAATAGAGCATTTGACATATTGCTATAATGTGTGGGGCTATTAATTAGTTGTGTGAAACAATATAAGTTCATGCTAGATACAGGGGAGTTAGGCTTTATGTCCAACCAACTGACATTCATATCACCTAGTAATATTTTTTCTTTTGGAAATGTTATGGATATCCAATGTAGGATATCTTCCAGTATAGCTGTATTGTAGCCAGGAGGGATATAAAGGACAGTAATACATATTTGTTTATAATTGTTTATTGTAAGGAAAGCAATAAGAGGTTCTGCTGAACTGAATTTTGATATTGGTTTGCTGCAAAGAGAAATGTGGTAGGTATTGGGAAATAGTAATGCTGGGTTAGTTTATAACAGATAACAATCAGTTTATAGCCAGAACAAAGCAATTAACAAAGAGATGCAAGTAAAACTTTTTTTTGAGACTAAATAACTGTCATATCCAAAAAGTCTACTGATTAAGCAAAAGGGGACAGTGGCCAACTTAGTAAGAGGTCCTTAGAGTGTACAGACTATTTCACAGAGACTTTGAATCACAGAGAAGGCATGTATTTAACTGATTAAAGTTAATTCACATCAATGTTCTTCATGACAAATATGATTACATTAAGCACTGACAAATTTCTCAGTAAAGTTGTAGGTGTAGGGCCTCATGGCAGAGTTCCTGCAATATCAATGTCAGATGTAGTAACCGCAATCTATTAAACATCGACAACATTCTCTGTAAAGTTGTAGATGTAGAGCCTTGTGGCAGAGCTCCTGCAATATTGAGGTCCAACCGCAGACTATTAAACACTAGCAAAATACTCAGTAAACTTGTAGGTGTAGGCCCATGTGGTAGAGCTCCTGCAATGTCGAGGTCAGCTGTAGCAACTGCAGGCTATTAAATACCAACAAAATTCTCACTAAACTTGTTGGTGTAGGCCTTGTGGCAGATCTCTTGCAACATTGAGGTCAGCTGTAGTAACCACAGACTAGGTGTAGGGCCTAGTGGCATTGCTCCTGCAATATCGAGGTTGGATGTAGTACCACAGGCTCTGCTCTATGAAAGAAGATTTTGACGAGTATAAGAGGAGACAACACTATATTTAGATTATATTTAGAACCACTAGCAAAGGAAATAAGGGACTCAGAAATTCAAGGATATAATTGGCATAGTAATCAAGAAAAGTTGGCTTTATCTATAGATGATACTATTTTGTACCTATAAAAAACAGAAAATAACATTTCAGTGTTGTGGAATATTTTGAGACAGTTTCAAGTCTTTTTGGGATACAAAATTAATAAAGATAAAATAATTGCAATAGCTATAAACTATCTACTCACAGACAAATGGCTTCAGCAATACCCATATTTATGAGGACATCAAACAGATGCCCTATGCAGCCAGACTCAAGAAACTCCAGCTGTACTCGGTTGCATACCGCTTACTCAGAGGGGATCTCTGCCTGACATACAAGGCCATGTCCAACCCAGAATTGATGGACATGCTCCACTTAAAAAAAAACAAATCCCGGAGAGCCATATGCTCTAGAGATATAAACCTCACCACAACGATAAGTAGGACATGTTGGAGGGATAGATTCCTTTCTCAGGGACTCCCCATGCTTTGGAAAAGGATTCCAATATACATCAGGCAGAGCCCCTCACTAACATTCTTCAAGAGAAACCATGACAGGTGGATGGGAAACAGAAAATTTACCCCGGAGATCACTGCAGTGGCTCTGCTGGACAGTGGTGAAGGGAACTAATGGCTCTGCTAGACAGAGGCATGGGGAACTAATCTAAGGGGGTGACGAAAGCCAACACATTCTGGCTAGGCTACTTACCTATGAACCTATGATCAAATGAAGCATTTAGGAGTGTGAGTTAAAAATTATTTTGTTATGGCAGCTAAGGATATAATACAAAAACTGAGAAATTGGCAACTGTTTTTTTATGGCTATGGATAGCAAGATACAAGCAGTGAAATTGTTTGTAGTCCCATAAGTTTTGTACACAATCTGGCATATTTTTATCAATCAGAGCAGAAGTTGTGGATAGCAATTAATAAAGAGTTGAAGAATCTAAAAGGGGAAGAGAGCAAGACTGAAGTGGGATAAGTTGATCCTTCCAACAGAACAAGATGGTTTGGGATTACCTGAGTTGAAGGGTTATTTTAGAGCTACACAGCTAAGCCCCTACACATAGCACATGCAGAAAGTTATAATTCAAAGTGGAAAGGGATGATGATGATGAAACGGGGGAATCTCAAGAAATAAGGAGAGACTGGGATTTTGAATGGAGATCCTTAAGGAGAATAACAATAACCATACAGAATATTATATTCATAAAGCTGCAGAAAGTATTCCATGAATAAAACAAACACAGGAATGGAGAAGGGCGAGTCTGCAGACAGAGATGACTGCAATTAGGGATACAGAGAATAGGCAAGAGAAGGCTGGAATTTACTTGAGGAAACTGACAAAGGAACCAAGGCATTGAGAGCAAATAATTAGAGAGGGAAAGGTAATATAATGGGAAGAAGTCAAGAATTCATTTGGACTGCAGGCTATAGAGTGCTTTCCCCATCAAGGATTGATATCAGAGTATAGGCAAAGAGAAAAGAAAAGGAGAATCCTAAGTGAAAGACCAGCACTGGTAGAGTTTTTAGTAGAATCTAGAACAGAATCTGCTGGTAAGAAGCATAATTAGTAGGGCATATAAATATTCTAAATAACTGTAGGATCCAAAAAGAGGAGGTTAGAAAGGATTTGGAAGAGAAATTGGATAAGCAATTTACAAAGAAACAATGGATATATGTATGGCTCCCAAATATGCAACAAAGTCTAGAAGATTTAGGATTCTGGCATGGAAATGTTTGCATATGTATTTGTATACTCCAAGCAGACTCCAAAGAATTTTTACTCAGATAGATTGTAAATGTTGAAGTGGAGAAAAAAGAGGTAGTTAAAAACATATTTTGTGGGAGGATAATGAGCTGGAGACTTTAAAAATTCTCTGCAGACTATTCTGTCACAAATCCTATGTGAGCAAATCAATGTAACTAAGAAAATTATTTTTTGAGCTGTGAAAGAGAATTGGAATTGCCTAGACATAGTAAAAGCGTGCAGAGTTTAATTCTGGTGGCTGCCAAAAAAGCAATTACTAGAAAATGGAAATCAAAGTCTAAATCAGCTGCACTAGAAGTAGTAACAAAAGAACTGAAAGTGAGATCTTTAGAAAAAAGTAGGAGCAAATAACTGAAGGCAGGAATTTAATGAGGCATGTAATGCTTGACTGACAATGACTTTATAGAAGATTATATGTGATGTATAAGGTTTGCAAGTGAAAAATATGAAAATATGGTTTGTTTTCATTTACGTATTTAAATGTATGATTGCCTATGTCACAAGTGATAATTCAATAAAGATGTTTCTTGTTTACAAAACTATATTGTTAACAGAGCTCTTCTTCCCTGGCCTCTGCTGAAGAGGGTTTATATGCCAAGTCTAACTTTCCTGGAAATAAACAAAATAAATAAATAAATAGATGGGTGTGCAGAAACTTGGACTTGCATGGGAAGGACATTGTTGGCCTCAGAGCTGATGCAGTTTGCAGGTCCCTCTGCCCCTTCCAAGTCACTCTTATTGCCAAATGCTGGTGAGGGCATAAAGTAACCTTGTGGCTAGTTAATCCCATTGAAATTAATAAGTAATGGATTGAATGAGTTGTGCCACACTGAAAGAGACTTGATGGTCAGCAGGAACAATGGAAAAACACATAAAACATACAGTCATTCTTCTCCAGACATATCAAGACAAGCATGACAAACAAATATGCAAATATCTAAGTATCACTTATAGTAGGCATCTGTTCATACAAAAGATAGCCAATGGAAGAGACAGACATGGTGGGAGCTCCCCCAACATAGGCCCCACTACACATCATGCATATCCTGTGCTAAGTGATATGGTGAATGGAAGAATAGCCATCTGGTGGCATAACACAGGTATTAGTATGCAATTGGACCAGTGGCATGTACATGAGGGCCAGTTGCTCATTAACATGACATTTTACAATGGAGGTCAGGGTTCAAGTGCCTCAAAAGACTGTAAGATCTTTATCAGTCTGGTGGTTGTGTTCTCAGGCTGGAGACCACCATTTCCATGAGGGTCTCCTCCACTACATCATGCATCTCCTGCCAAAGACCTGCCATACCTGCCAAATTTGGGAGGTGTAAGCTCTTACACAGCAGTTACGCTCTCTGGACTCCTTTCACATCAAGAGGGTAGATCATCAGATGACATGTTGAACTGAGGTCTATAAATGCTCCTTCTCTTTGGTCATACAAACTCCAGTTATAGTTCATTGTAACAAGTAACCTATACATATTGCAGGATCAGTTCACAGAATATTCAACTGTTAGTGCAAAACTGGGGACAGTAACATGATGAGGAAGCTGCTTCTGGTATGCTGCAGAATGGGCCATTCTCTCTTCCTTGCCTACAAAACAAAACAGATGACAAAGAATAACCACATCAATAAATTTGCAGACACTGCCACATACACATCTTTTACACAACTACAGGAAATCATTAACAATAGTATTCAACATATCTAATACAGGCTATCCTGTAAGTCCCTTACATTATGTAACACACCAATTACATGATGTATTTAATACACCAATATAGGAATCATGTGAACTTTAAAGGCAATTCAGTGTCACAACCCTATATGTCCTGACAATACTCGCACTCAGTCCATATCTCCCTTCTCCAGGAGGGTTAGACCAGTCAAACACAGTATAAATTAGTGATTTTCCATCCAATAATCCAGGTTCCACTTGAATGATGGTAGTGTATTGCACTGTTTGACCTGCTGGGACACTCTGCCCCTGCTTCTGGTATAAATGGAATTATTTGACTTGCAGATATACTGGAGGTCCTGGACTATTGGATCTCTTATGGCATGAGAGGCTAAGCATGGATCACTTCTCAACAGTCATCAGATACTGCATACAAGGACAGTGCTTACATTCTCTTTTGGTAGCACAGGATTTGGAAGCCATGATCTTCTTTGTCAAGATCCTTTGAAGTTTTTCTATTTGCTTGAAATGTTTAGTGTGACATATTCCAAAGGAAGTGTTGTATTCAATAACTGGTCTTATCTGTGTGGAATATAAGGCAATGAAGACCACTTTAGAGTCAGATGATACTCTCTTGGCAATTATCTTAGGGCACTATCAACCCAAGTACCGATGTCTCTTACTACATTTTCATTTTGTAGTTGGGTATTATCGATACTGTATATTGATGGGAGGGGTAGTTTATCAAATGTGATGTCATTGCATTTTTTTATATTCAATTTCAGCCCATCTTCAGTGCAACAGGTACTTATGAGTTGGAGTTCTTGTTGGAGGGTATGGATAATAAAGAGGGACTTGACAATAGCTCCCAGTTTGCAGTCA
Organism: Protopterus annectens; assembly: GCF_019279795.1. Taxonomy (NCBI): domain Eukaryota; kingdom Metazoa; phylum Chordata; order Ceratodontiformes; family Protopteridae; genus Protopterus; species Protopterus annectens. Next base: position 1,793,909,427 of record NC_056728.1, on the reverse strand, counting down.
TCTGTAAACTTAGGTAGACAAAGGTCTTGGTTTCCTGTCTGGAAATAGAAAAAGTAAATGTCAAAAAGGAAGGCTCATAACACTGAGCCTTAATACTATCTGATAAGGCACCTGCCACTTGCATTATGTGAGTTCTGTCTTTTAGCCAATTTGCTATCTGTCTAATCACATAGGGATTTATATTTAAAGCATTTAGTTTACTTACAATGCCTGCATGGAGTATAGTGTCAAACTCCTTGGCCACGAGTTGATAAGCAGTGTGAAGAGGGTGACCACTGTCAACAGCTTGTGTGTCCTTCTCAGAGAAGTTTACCAGATTTATTAGAAAGGATATTCCCTTGATAAAGCCAAACTGCTGAAGGTCAAGTTTATTAAGAATATTGATGTGGTAGTTTATGAGGTCAGATGAGGTGGTGCAGCAGTTAGCATTGCTGCCTCACAGCAAGAGGTTCTCTGGTTCAATCCTCGGCTGGGGTGCCTTCTGTGCGGAGTCTGCATGTCCTCCCTGTGGTTGCATCAGGTTTCTCCGGGTGCTCCAGTTTCCTCCCACATCCCAAAGACATGCAGTAGTTGGATTGGACACTCTAAATTTGCCCTAGGCGTGAGTGTGTACGTGTGTGTGCCTTCTGTGGAAGGTTGGGTGCCGGGCTGGCAACTCGACATCGTAAAACTCCACTGCCAGTCATGAGCAGACAGGTGATCAGCTGTGGCAACTCCTAACTGAGAAAAGCTGAAAGAAGAAGAAGAAAAAGTTTATGAGGTCAGTTGTAATACATTTCTTGGCTTTACATATATAGCTTATCAGGCTAATGGGTCCATGATTTCCTGAGCCAGTGGAAAGGCTCCCCTTGTGAATGGATATCATCACTGATACATAACAAAGCCTAAAGATAGGTTAAGCAGCAGTTCTGTAAAGGCCTGCTTAGTTCAATTTATTAAACAACCTGGCATATTATCTGGATCTATGGAACACTTTCAGTAAACCTCCCTTTGTGATAATGGGAGAAGTAAGAGACTCTGGGATATGTGGAGTTTTGATGGATGTCTCAGGGGTAAAGTTAGCACTGAATTTGTTGCACCTATATTGGAAATTGCATTCTGAATGGGAGTTGCCAAGTTCAGAGCGATGCTGAGTGTTTTTCTTTAGTTTCCTGTACACCTCTTTTAACCTTTGAGCTTTAAAAATCATAGCACTGGCCTCTAAAAAATATATCAGAAAATCAGAAAGAGGATCACTTCATTATTTTTCATAACAGATGATATTTAGGTACTAAAGCCTATATAATTAATGTTGCTGCATCTTTGTATAGTCTTAATTTAGCTATGTAATAATATATGCTCCTTTAAGCATCTCTAACTTTTTGAGGGGCATCAGTAAATAATTTTTACTCAAAATTCATAGTGCTGTGCACGAATCATACCAACTGATAAGTATGTCTTCCGGCATAGCAAAAGAATGACTTATAATTGTGCTCAGTTTCAAAGGCTAATCTAAGTTCATTGGAAGCTTTACTTACCCTAATAGGATTTTCTAATTCTTTATCTGTATTTTTGATACTATCCTTGATATGAAGGGATTTGCAGTATAATATGATTTTTTTTAAGTTTATTTACGTTAGTACATCACCAGGGTAGTTTGTTTTTGAAATTCCTACTAAATTTAGCTCTGGTTGGGACAGCCAGTTCTATGCATTTATTTTGCTGGGCACTGAGCTTCTTCATGAAGTAAGCAGTTGTACTGATATTGGAGCTGTTGTTGTCTTAAGTAAATGGAGAAACCTCATCATAAAATTTTATGAGGATAGTACATTTGAAATCCTTGAATTCAGAGATATTTGCATTAAGGGCTTTAGAGATTTTGAAAGTGAAAGTCAAACGTTTATGATCTGACTTAACTAGGGAAGGAAGGTATCGTGCATGCAGAGGCTATGTTTGTAAGGACCAGATCAGGATATTATGTCTTTGCGTGGGTGCAATGACTACTTGTTCCAGAGAGTTTTTTTTAGATATACCCAATATTAGAGGCATAAGTGCTCTAGTTTATTGAGGGGTAGTTAAAGTCTCCCAATATAATGGAATTCTTGTTAATTGGGAGTTTATGTAGTATATTTTTAGATCTTAGATGATCACCGGGGACATGGAGGGTGTCCTGTAGCAGTCTACAAATTGATTTGTTTGTTTGTGTCTTTTGGCTTTTCCCAGTTAGGGGTCGCCACAGCGGAACTCTGGTCCACTAATGATTGGCAGTAGATTTTTACGTGCTGGCTTGCCGGGCCTAACGCACAACCTTCAACGAAGGAACGCCCATTCACGCATGTCGCCACACAGAAGACGCTCTAACTGAGAATCGAACGGGCAACGTCTAACTGCAGTCTACAAGTTGATAGTTTGTACAATTTATAGTTAGCTAGAGTTGAATGACTTTGTTTTGTGGGTCTCTGGATATCTGCCTAATGGTGCTGTAGTTAACAAATACAGAGATATTACCAGAGTTACTATCAGGCCTGAAAATATGGTAGGTGTAAAACTAAGGTATGGAGATTGTGCTTTCTTTACATTTAAACCAAGTCTCAGTAAATACACAAATATAGATGCTTTCCAAATGCAGGAGTGCCTTAAGATTGGCCAACTTATTGTTGAGACTACTGTAATTGAGAAGAGCACCCTTAATGTGATTTTGTTTTGGGTTTTATAGCTATCTATCAATCTATCTATATGTTATATTGTAATATGCATTTGTTGGACTTTGCCTAAAAAAGGCACTGTGGGGCTGCAAATGCTTTAGCTGGTATGTGGAAACCTTGAAACAACAGGATTAGGGAATCCTCAGGGAAGCAAGTTTGACTGTCAAGCATCTCATCCCATGTTGACACAGACTGGACCCACTGGAATGACACCAATAATATAACCAATTGTTAAAGCCAGTTATCCTTTCTTTGTATCAAGGCATCATTCTTGGAGAAGGAAGGGTACCATTAAAGACAAGTGTCTTGCCTGCATTTGTCACACATGCTGAGAGTTGCATCGTGTCTCTCTCTGCATGTCCTTTAGAGTTTTGTGTCCCAGGTCATTCACTACCACATGGACCACCACTATGTTGTAGTTATATGGTCTGGTGAGAGGTCCTTTAGAGCCCTTGTGACATATGTGATCCTGACATCTGAATCATAGGATCATAGGAAATTATTAGGCTACTAGACCTGAGGCCCTTACAAGCCTAGCCAAAAATTTAGCCCATGTTTTGACAAGTCAGCACTCGATGCCCCTGTCCAGCAGCCTTGTTTGCCCATAGGGAATTCACAACAGCCATATTTTTTCTGTAGCTGAATGTCATTTTAGTCATGTGTCCCCAACCAAATGTACCACAGGGAAATATCACACTGACTAGGTGCCTGAACCCGGGCCATAAAGACTGCTTACTATAACACTTGCTTTGTCCACCCCTGTCAGCAAAGAAACTGGGTGTGTGTGGCTGTAGAGTCACCTATCACTAAGACATTTTTTTGTTAGCACATTGGTTTGGAGTAAAAACACTGAGGTGCTTTCACTTTTGATGGCTTTATGCTGTACATGTGCATGAAGGAGGTGAGGTGTCAGATTTTCACTGAGACCTAGTTTTTTGAGATCTAGAGGGCTTTGGTACAGAGTTTTTCACAGCCTCAATGTAAGTCATTCTAATGTAATTTTATTTAGGTTGTGGTGGAGGTGAGTGCTGTTCACAAGCCATAGGTTTTAGTAAGAGAGAAAACCCCACGTTAATTAAATATCTGAAGCTCCAATAAGTGCTGAGTATGAGATTGTTATTTATGAGCATTAGGCAATCAGAAATGATCAATGATACAGACGCCCAGTAGCACAGTAGCATGAAATACTTGTACAAATAGAGATCTATAATCTCTAAGGATAGTGTCTGGGTATATCAAGTGCTGAGAGACAGGCAACAAAAAGGGCATAACAGGGCTGACCACCCATTTTTGTCCTGTAATTTGGGAGTTAAAGAAGGGAACACTAGAATATGGGAATTAATTTAGAGAACACAGGATGAGCTATAAGCAACTGTCTGAACTAGGATTTGGCAGGATGTAACAAACTGAGTCTATGAAGTAATGCACAGACTAACACTGACTATGTAAAAGTAAATGGAATGATTTATGGAGGAGTATATCAGTTTCTCCATTAGTACAAAACTATATGCAATGAAGAGATAAATCTTGGAGGAATACACAGCCTATGGTATCAGTAAAGGAACACAGGACAGTGGATTGTGCAGGGGGTGAAGGTATTGTTGCTCCACTCAAAATAGGTACACTTTTTGGGTATAGACATCAACTATGAAGTAAGAACATAGAAGACTAGAGTGTGCAGAGGCAAGGGTAACAGTGCTTCACACAAACTAAGGGTGCTTATTGAAGAAATATGGCAACTGTGAATGTATAAACAACGTGGAACAGCTACAGGCAGCAGCAGTAAGGAATACAAATACCTGAAAGGCACAGTACAGTACGTTGTACTGCTAGGAGCAACTGTGGATTCTGATGGATTCTACTAGTCACAGAATAAGTGGAGATATGAGCACAGATGTAGGTCAAATTGCCTGTGTCTGCACAGTGCATATTGCCATTATGTGGCATTAAGCATGGCTCTGAGCTAAAATGCCTTAATAAAACAAGATAAATGGCAGTTTAAGAAGCACAGTAACAGAGCACACCAGCCAAAAGCAGCACACTTGGTTTTCCTGAATAATAATCAAAAGCCTTGAACTAATCTGGCCACCAGAGGAAAAAGGTCACTAGAAGCAGCATTAAAGAGTGCAAGCAGCAGAAGCAGTATATTCAAAATTAACCCAAAAATCAAGTAAAAAAATGACTTAGCTAGAAGGTCTTATCTTCAGTGGAAACTCAATCCAGTTGGAACTGGTCCCAATCATGCTGTATTTCCATAGTATCACAGCTAAAATGTCCAAAAAGCAATCCAGAATGACCACTGAAACAGAAATTCAGCTGCAGAGTATCATGAGCCACTTGCACAGACATGACAATACAGCATGCATCAACAGGATAATGCTTGCATTCAACATGGGCCTCCATAGCCATACAAACACTGCAGTATCAGCAAATATCTATTCAGTCCAGTGATAATGAACACTGCAGGACAGTACTTGAAATGAGGTATGCTATATTGCATATCTAAGGAATAACTGTATTGATTCTGCAGCCAAAACACAGTACAGGCCTAGGTAAACGCCATACACAACAGCATAGTAAACTGCACATCTGAATGTCTGTAAATTGTACACAAACTAACAATACAAAAAAGTGTACCTATATAAGAATGTTACTCAAATAGAGACACAGAGGATATCAGGGTGTAAAAAAAGAATGCAGTGTGGATGTGTACACTCACTGAATCCAAGTGACACCATCTCAGCAATCTACACTCTCCATTGCCATAGGTAATTTGTTCTCCTCTTGCAGAGGTTTTCAAAATGGTGACATATTAGCACAACGGAATAGTTGACACTTGTCTGCAATCCATGGTCAGTGGCTATATCCCATCGAGCATGTATACAGTGAAGCAGACCCCTCCATGGTCCAAACAGGTCAACCTCAAAAATCTGTGATAGGCAGAGTATTATAAACATCTCTGGCCTATCTTACAGTGATGCTTATGATCGACTCGTGTCAGGATACCATCAGAGTCATTGTTAACAGTATCATCTGGAAAACCAAAGTCCTTTGGTAACCAAATGTTCCCCAAAATAATGTAGCTATGACATTTGACATACATACAGAAAACTCTAATTATCAGATTAAATGATATGAGTCAATGACTTTTGTAAAAAGGCTTAAGAACATATCCCTCTATTCTATAGCTTATAGGTTTTTAAAGGGTGGCTAAATTTTGATTTATAAATGCATGATGACTTCTTGCAACTATATTAGGAATAGAATTTATTACCCATGGAGTTCGGGCAAGAAATAATAATCGATTGATTAAACTTGCTTCAGTTAACTCAAGATTAAAGTTTACTTTGGGATTCCCAAGATGGCTGCACACTGATCAACAGTGTAACTTCTACTCTCCTAGTGTGAAAAAAAGAAACTGAGAGATAAGGGCTAGTAATTCTGACAGTTTTAGTAAAATTCAGTTACTGGCTGGTAAGTACACTGCCTGGATGCCAGCAAAGAAGAAACTTAAAGGGCCTGAAAGAAAATCAGCTAGAAAAGGTAAAGAGAAAACACTGACTGGGAAGAATCCTGCAATTATTCAGCAAAAAGCAGTTGAAGCTACAGCTTTGGTACAAGAGATAGCTTTTGGTAATTTAGAGAAAAATAAATATATCAAATGTTCTCAGAGCTTATTAAAATAAATGAAGCATTGAAGGAGTACAAATGAAAGGATGGAAAATGGAAGACTCTTTAAATAGCTATTCAGATGAACAGATAAAACTGCAAAAATCATTGGGTGAAATTAAGAAAATGCTGGCTGAGTATGAGACTGCTCAAGAAGAGCTATTTAAAAAAAATTGTAGAGTTAGAGGACAAAGCACGCAGAGAAAACCTGAGAGTTTCTGCTGTACCAGATAAACTGGAAGGAACAGACTGTATTAATAACTGAGCATAATACCAAATATGAGCTTATCCAGTTCATATGAAACTATCACGCAGCCAATATGAGCAGCGTTCTTGTCCCAGCTGTGATTCTTTGAAGAATGTTGCAGTCTTCATGGGCTTCATCTTTGAATGCCTTTACAAAACATTCAATTTAAATGAGACTCATTAGTAACATAACACATAATGATGCACAATATAGTTGTGATCTCATTGATGTCCTGTTCAAACCAGACTCATATTGTGAACTTTATGTACTTTCTACCTGGAATGTTCTAGTAAAAGTATGCATTGCATAAAAGTAATTTTGCATACTGTGGTATCTGCATACTTCTCAAATGTCCAGATTTTCACAGAATGTTCAGAGTGTTACCTCATATTTTTGGTCTGTTCTTCATATAAGTTGTGGTTTTCTGAAAAATCATTGCAGACTGAAATCATTAAATAATGCCATGCATACTGGTTGCAGACTTTGTATCCTTCAGACTATAGCTGTTAATGTAAACCCTGTTATTGTAGCAACTACCTACATTTATAAGTGCAATATTTAAAACCGTTCCCTGATTTTGAGCCTTTGCTCCCCTATTAAGTTTGTCTTTGTCCAAATTCCATGTGAGTAGAAGTTGAGAGGTATGGGTAGCTGGCATGAGAAGTAAGCACAGCTGCATTCAGCCTGCTTCTGCTTCATTCAAAAGTAGCTTGCTTAGCAGGCATATCACAGTGACTATATGAGTCCTTAGAGAATGGACAAACTGTACATTAAACCCTGACTGGAGAATGAACATTCTCCAGCAGGGTGTTAATGTACAGGTAATATCCACTGAAAAATAAGTCAGCCACTTCACAGCAGAATATTAAGCTACCATGGAGCTTAGACTGTAAAAAAGCGAATGACCACTGTTATTTTATGTTCACTGAGCACTTTTGCTGTTTTGCTAGCGTAAAATTAAATAAGTAGATAATGTAAAAAAAATATAGAAAAGTGTGTGTGTGTGTGTGTGTGTGTGTGTGTGTGTGTGTGTGTGTGTGTGTGTGTGTGTGTGTGTGTGGGCATGTTTCTGTCTGCTTGAGTAGGTGTATGTGTGCTTATGTGTATGAAAGTGGAAGTGAGAGTGAGAGTGAAAGTGAGGGAAGAGATCGAGACTGACTATTGGCTACAGCTGCATCCCTCTTATTCTCCTCTCAATAAATATAGACAAAAGTCTAAAATAATGATGGGACAAAAATAGGATCAGATTTTAAATATTGCTTTTATAAAATCAGAAAGTTGCTAGAACAGGATTTGTTTTAGCATGTATTTTCTGAAGAAGATGTAATCTGAAAGTCAAACGTACGTCATTATTTAGTGACTTCAACCCGCAATGATTTACCAACAAAACAAAAATATGAGGAGCAGACCAAAAAAAAATGAAGTAAAAACCTGGACATTCTGCTAAAATCTGGACAAGTGAGGGGTATGCAGCTATGAAACTTTTAATGGCTGGCATTAATTGTATTTAATCATGTGCGTTTTAAATGTATGCTGCTTCTAAATCTGTGTGTGTGTGTGTGTGTGTGTGTGTGTGTGTGTGTGTGTGTGTGTGTGTGTGTGTTTAGACATTAAATACTTAATAACCTATATTTTGGATGTAAAATACTTCATCCAACAACAGTTGTACATATTACAGCAAGTTTGAAACATTGGGCAGAGGAATTATTTTACATCAAAAATATAAAAAAATATATCTAGCAATTAAAAAAAATACAAAACAATTTAACATATAGCCCATTTTCTAAGCACAATAATGCCTTCCATGATATATGTTATTGTGTAATTAATGCCCTTCCATGCATGCTGGGCCAAAAACATCCCTGAGTGTCATTATTTACACAATAGCACACACTCTATTATAGCAATAACCCATGTCTGGATGTGGGTAATGCTGGATTTACCCACAGTTGGTGTGGTTTAGTCATGAAGGCGAAGCCCGAGTGGCCAAACAAAGCCAACCGTGGGTAAATCCAGCATTACCCACACCTAGAAGTGGGTTATTGCTATTATACAATGACATTATTTAAGAAAAAAATAATTACTTTTCTTAAATAATGGCATTGTATAATGCCTTCTTGCTGCCCTTCCGCAGCTGTCTGGTATTCTGCGGCAGTTATGATGTACTGCGCATGCGCATGCCTATGCAGTACATCAGATCTGTGGGCAAAAGCAATGGAGAAAGCAAGATCTCCGTAGCTTTTCAAACACTGTTTCACTATGTTAAATGAGTTTAACATAGCGAGACAGCTTTAAAAAAAGCAATGGAGAATATCTGTTGCTTTTTTAAAGCTGTCTCGCTATGTTAGACCCATTTAACATAGTGAGACAGTTTTGAAAAAAGCAACGGAGAAAGCAAGATCTCCGTTGCTTTTTAAGAACTGTTTCGCTATGTTAAATGAGTTTAACATAGCGAGACAGTGTGAAGCAACGGAGATCTTGCGTTCTCCGTTGCTGTAAAAAAAAAGAGTTATAGTAATGGAAAAAGTCCGGGCGACCTGACCTTTTTCCATTACTATAACTCTGATTTACAACGTGCACGCTGACCAATCAGCATGCACATTTTTTAATATTAATGGGGGGGTCGTTGTATAATAGGCATTATACAACGACCCCCCATTAAATATTCAAAAACGTGCACGCTGATTGGTCAGCATGCACATTGTAAATCAGAGTTATAGTAATGGAAAAAGGTCTGGTCGCCCGGACTTTTTCCATTACTATAACTCTTTTTTTTTTTTAATAGCAACGGAGAATGCAAGATCTCCATTGCTTCACACTGTCTCGCTATGTTCAATGAGTTTAACATAGCGAGACAGCTTTAAAAAGCAATGGAGATTCTCCCTTGCTTTTTTTAAAGCTGTCTCGCTATGTTAAACTCATTTAACATAGCGAAACAGTTTTTAAAAAGCAATGGAGATCTTGCTTTCTCCATTGCTTTTTTCTAAACTGTCTCGCTATGTTAAATGGGTTTAACATAGTCAGACAGCTTTAAAAAAGCAACAGATATTCTCCATTGCTTTTTTAAAAGCTGTCTCGCTATGTTAAACTCATTGAACATAGCGAGATCTTGCTTTCTCCGTTGCTTTTTTCAAAACTGTCTCGCTATGTTAAATGGGTTTAACATAGTCAGACAGCTTTAAAAAAGCAATGGATATTCTCCGTTGCTTTTTTTAAAGCTGTCTCGCTATGTTAAACTCATTTAACATAGCGAAACAGTTTTTAAAAAGCAACGGAGATCTTGCTTTCTCCGTTGCTTTTTTCAAAACTGTCTCGCTATGTTAAATGGGTTTAACATAGTCAGACAGCTTTAAAAAAGCAACGGATATTCTCCGTTGCTTTTTTTAAAGCTGTCTCGCTATGTTAAACTCATTTAACATAGCGAAACAGTTTTTAAAAAGCAACGGAGATCTTGCTTTCTCCATTGCTTTTGCCCACAGCTCTGATGTACTGCGTAGGCATGCGCATGCACAGTACATCAGAACTGCCGCGGAATACCAGACAGCTGCAGAAGGGCAGCAAGGAGGCATTATACAATGCCATTATTTAAGAAAAGTAATTATTTTTTTTCTTAAATAATGTCATTGTATAATAGCAATAACCCACTTCTGGGTGTGGGTAATGCTGGATTTACCCACGGTTGGCTTTGTTTGGCCACTCGGGCTATACCCTTGTGACCAAACCACACCAACTGTGGGTAAATCCAGCATTACCCACACCCAGGCATGGGTTATTGCTATATTATAGCTTGCTGAGCAGACAGTAGTTACACGTTTCCTGAATATTAGGACCTTCCTGACAGTCAAGCTTATAGTTACTAGTATTCATACTAAAATGTTTACCTTATATGATATTGACCATCTTATTTACAAGAATAAAAAACGATACCAACACTAAACAACACCACAGTGCAGTGACCATAAAATCAACATAAAATTGTTAATTTCCAGTATGACATACATCTGTTGTCTTTCATTATATCTAATATGTTTCTGGTATTAGTTGCTCCAGAAGGAAAGTTTCTTAAGTATTACAGTTTCTCATGAAATTTGGGTCACTGATCAAACTACTGACAGCCATAATGAAGATATGAATGATCTTCCCAGGTGTACAGAAATGTCCTTTTATGATTACTGTCATGTTGGATACAGAATAATCAGACTAAGAAAAGTGTGCTCCCACTGCTTTGTCAGACATTCTCCAAGTAATTGTTAATGTATCCCCTTTCACTTATACATGGCTTTTCTTCTGTCTTAAATTACCTGTCTCTGGACATTTCCTGCATCTGATTATATATATATATATATATATATATATATATATATATATATATATATATATGTATACACACACACACACACACACACACACACACACACACACACACACACACACACACACACACACACACACACACAAATTTTGTTACCCAGGTACATGGCTGGTCTGTTGATCCTCTTCAGCAATGACCCAAACTCAAAGAGCAGAATATGCAGTCGTTTATCACAAGGTACATCATATAACAAATGCATTGTGAAATTAACTATCATTTCAGTATTGTCACAGTAACATTTACAAAATACAGTTAATATAAATGTACACAAAATACAATAATATTATTAAGATGTTAGTATAATTCAGATCAGAGGCAGAGTTTACTCAGTACTGCATAGGATCTGGTATGCAGAATGTTATGTGACATTAGCAAGTGTCACTGTAGCAGATGTAAGTAGATTCTGCATGGAGATATTCTTTAATACTGTTTTTAAAGTGTTTATTTTTTTCCACTGGGTAAGTAGTTTCAGATAGCAGGTCCCTGTCTCTAGAAGGCTTTTTCTCCTATAGCGCTTTTTAAATGGAGGGCATGGCAGAGAGAGAAATTGTTGCTGAGTGAGCTTTTGAGTCCATATGATTTTTTCTTGTACTGGAAATTTCACCTTTAAGAATATATGTTTTAATATCTTGAAGATTAGTGTACTTAGAAGTCTTGCCCTATTAGGGACAGCTAGCCAGTTAGTATTTGCATGTAATTTGCAATGGTGCAGCAAGTGGTCTGATAAAAAAATGAACCTACAGATTTTATTCTTGGCAGCAACTTGATTTTTATGAGTACTTTGAGATGAATTCAGTAAGACAAATGTGAGGCCATATTCAAGTTTGGATATAAATATACTTTTTACGATGGCTAACTGGTCAGTTGGTAAGATAAGATGACAGGTTTTGTAACATAGTTTTAATTGGACAAGGGCTTTATTACTGATAGAGTGTGTGTGTGTGTGTGTGTGTGTGTGTGTGTGTGTGTGTGTGTGTGTGTGTGTGTGTGTATGTGTGTGTGTGTGTGTGTGCAGTAAAAGAGAGGAATCATGTATAAGACAGACACATCTCTGTTCAGTGACATTGGGACTGGTATTCCCTTTGTGATCTTTTGGGGGAATGTCATGAATAGTAGGCAATGTCTTAGCTGTGGAAAAGACCATAACATTGGTTTTCTTGGGGATAAGTAGAAGCTTGTCAGAAGAAGACCAGTTGCATAGCTGAATGAAGTTATCCTATAACTTGCCTTGCAGGCTAGATGGGCTTGTATGGGGTTGTAGGAGAAGAATATTATCAGCGTACATAACTTAAGATTTGGAAGTTTCATGGGGAGATCACTGACAAAGAGGGAGAAGAAGGTCTAGTACAGATCCTTGGGCTACTCCTGTATTAAGTATACCAATAGTGAAGGAGGAATTATTGCAATAAAGTTAGAAGGTTCTGTTTTTCAGAGACCTCTGGAACCACTGAACTGTGTTATCACTGAAGATGAGTCTTTGATGCTTACTTTGAAGCAGCCTATGGTTAACAGTTTCAAAGGTTTTAGTCATATCAACACAAGGTCACACTGTAATGAGGACTTCATTCAAGTTGCAGCAAATTAAGTCAGTTACCATTACAATAGCAACAAATGTATAAAGACATTATGAAAGCCTTGCTGTGAATCACATAGAAAGTCATTGCTGCTAATGTGGTTTAATAGTTGCCTGTGTAGTATTTTGTCAAATAGTTTAGTTACAGAACACAGATTAGAAATAGGTCTGTAATACTGCAGTCCATTAGCTATAGGTATTCCTAAAGGATCAGTTTTGGGACCATTACTTTTTGGACTTTTGATGAAAGATTGTCCTACCCTTGATAGTGTTTGGTTTAGTAAGTTTGCTGGTGATATGAAGATTGGTTGTGTGGTCACTAATGCAATTGATCATTGTTTCATGCAAATTTGTTTGGACTAATTGACTAATTGGGTATTTTCTAGAGGGATGAAATTTAATATCAACAAATGTATGGCAATTAATTTCGAAGTAAGGAATTTAATACATCCATATGCACTGGATAATCAAATGCATACATCATCAGATATGATTAGGGATTTGGGAATCCAATTAGTATTTAGAGAGAGTTACAGTCTTAATTAACATTTATTCCACTGCTCATCCAGTAACTGAATATTGTGGATCTTTTTGTTCCTGTAATAATCAACACTTGACATGCCTGGAGTACATACAGAAAACTCTAAGAAACAGATTAAATTATATGAGTCAATGACTTTTGTAAAAAGGCTTAAGAACATATCCCTCTATTCTATAGCTTATAGGTTTTTAAAGGGTGGCTTAATTTTGATTTATAAATACATGATGACTTCTTGCAGCTATATTAGGAATAGAATTTATTACCCATGGAGTTCGGTCAAGAAATAATAATCGATTGATTAAACGTGCTTCAGTTAACTCAAGACTAAAGTTTACTTTGGGATTCCCAAGATGGCTGCACACTGATTAACAGTGTAACTTCTGGTCTCCTAGTGTGAAAAAAAGAAACTGAGAGATAAGAGCCAGTAATTCTGACAGTTTTAGTAAAATTCAGTTACTGGCTGGTAAGTACACTGCCTGGATGCCAGCAAAGAAGAAACTTAAAGGGCCTGAAAGAAAAACAGCTAGAAAAGGTAAAGAGAAAACACTGACTGGGAAGAATCCTGCAATTATTCAGCAAAAAGCAGTTGAAGCTACAGCTTTGGTACAAGAGATAGCTTTTGGTAATTTAGAGAAAAATAAATATATCAAATGTTCTCAGAGCTTATTAAAATAAATGAAACATTGAAGGAGTACAAATAAAAGGATGGAAAATGGAAGACTCTTTAAATAGCTATTCAGATGAACAGATAAAACTGCAAAAATCATTGGGTGAAATTAAGAAAATGCTGGCTGAGTATGAGACTGCTCAAGAAGAGCTATTTCAACAAATTGTAGAGTTAGAGGACAAAGCACGCAGAGAAAACCTGAGAGTTTCTGCTGTACCAGATAAACTGGAAGGAGCAGACTGTATTAATTTTATGAAAGTACAAATAAGCAATTGGACTGGTATTCCACAACAGGATTTGTTAACTGAAAGGACACATTATGTCTATGCTCCAAACCTGGCTATGAGAAAGCACCCAAGATCTTTATTAGAAAAGATGCAATTATACCAGCAGAAAGAGTTTATCCTGATAAAACTGTGGAAGAAGGGAAAAGTATTAAAAATTGGAGACAATGGAGTGCTTGTGGAAAATGATTATTCGCTGTACACCAGGCATAAGAATAGTACAAATTATCCCTGCAATCAGGGAATGTTGAGAGGCAGGTGTGAGATTCAAGCTGCTTTATCCAGCTGTCTTCAAAATATTTTTCCTTGAGGGTAAAAGTAATTTTTGATGCAGAACAGGCTAAGAAGGAAATACTAACATTTGTCCAACAAAAAGTGAGCCATCAAATAGAAGGGTACTCAGCTTCTCAATCTTCCTGATAATAAAGCCTCATACAGAGATGTTGCAAATGAAATATTTCCAATGTCCCAAAGGAAAATGAGTGAGAAACAGAAAAAAAAGCACAGGAATTAAATAAAAGAATCAAGAGTACCTTGGACTTAAACTGGAGTCGGGGGTTGTGTGACAGATATGAACAGGAAGAAGACCAGCAAAACTGTAATTAGTGAATAAATGTGGGACTATAAAGTATCAAGCATATTTGTGAAGTATGGTTTTACAAGAAAAAGTGGCTGAGAAAGATTGGACTTTTGTTGACTTTGTTAAACTTGTGGGGGGACTGAAAGGCATGTACTCCATTTTATGTCACGAATGTTTGCAAGGGCACTAAAAAGAAAAAAGAAGGAAAAAAGAGAAATTGTAAATAAAAAAATGTTCTTAATATTTGTATAAAACATTTCTTTATATAACTTGCATGTTATATAATAAAGCATTTTCAGTGATTGCTGTATGTGATAAAGATACTAAAGTAAACAATTACTTTTTTTCTTTTTTAGTTTTAAGAAAACTAGGCATTATAATGAAAAAAAAAGAAAAGAAAGGCTCGAGAAAGGCATGTTCAAGTTAATATGCTGTAATGTTGGGCAGTTAGGATGAAGAATGGGGTGTAAAAGTGCACTGCTTGTAATATATAGAGAGTTGAGATGTTTTTGCTTACTTTTGAATAGGTGAATGTCTAGAGATTAATGTCTGTGGCTTAATCTAATAACAAGTTTCTTGTGTAAGTATCTATGCTATAAAAATAAGATAATGAATATAATGAAAAGTGTTCCTTTAACAAATAAATATTCAGTATGAAATGAGAAGTCTGAAGCTGGGGGTAGTTGTAAATTCTGTTGTTCTTATGTTTCCATACAGGCAAGCGGATTACAGGTCCAACCAATAAATCTATATAACTCTGAACATTGTTTACTGAGAGAAATATAAAATGAAAAGGTACAAGGGCAAGCAGCTTAGTAAAAAATAAAGTTTGAAATTAATGTAAGTGAAGAAGACACAACAGTTTACCTGGTACTTAAATACCTGAATGCAATTACAATAACAGTGTATAATTTAGTTTTATTTAAAGATAGCTAATGCACTTTTTCATAAGGCTAAAAGTTAATGTTTTCTGAAAAAATAGAAGCTGCTTTTCACATATCGGAGAGTAATAAAGATACAACAAGAACAGACAGCAATCACTGTAAGAAGGGGCAAAGTCTTTAACATGCTCTTTAGCATGGATTGCCTTAATCTTAGCTTAGGTAATGCCTGTGGGTGCAGCTGTCAATTTGGGACAATTGTTCCTATTAGGAAGGTTAAAGTTTATTATTTGAAGATGTGCATAGTTGTGTGTGTTTGTTTTAAGTAAACAGGTTATGGATGTGCTCTGGGGAGTGTTTTTTTGTTGAGATTTTTCAATAAAATTAAAATCTTGTAAAATGTGACATAGGTTCAAATGGAGATGACAAGAAGCAACTATATAAAAGACAACCTGCCAGACATTTGTGGGTTCCTATAACACAAAAGCTGGAAATAGACATTTAAAAAACTGGCTATACTCTCTCTCTCCTCCTCCATCTCTCTCTATATATATATACATATATATATATATATATATATATATATATATATATATATATATATATTGGAATGTCAATGGCCTCACATGTGTAAACAAAAAGGTTTAGAGTATTTAATTATATTAAAAAATGCAGAGTACAATTAATAATGCTGCAAGACATGCATTTGGAAAGAAGTGAGCATATGAATTTGATAAAGAAAGGATTTCAGGTTGGATATCCAAAAGAATATCAAGGATAAAGGAAAAGGGGAGTATTTGTATTAACTGCTACAGGAGCTCGAATAGTAACAGAAGAGGAAAAAATATAATAATGGTAGATTTTTGGTAGTAAAGGGCTACTGGCAAGGGAGTAGGATTACACTGGCATATACTTATATTCCATCAAAAACTATTATAGAGCTTAAGAAAATTTGGGGAGAAATAATCAGCTTTCAGCAGGGAATATTACTTACACGTGGTGAATGGAACTTGATTTGCAACAGTGAGGCTGCATCTGGGGGACCTAGAAGGGAAATATAACAAAATAGGGTAGATTTCTGAAACAATTCATGGAAATATTCAGTATGGAAGATGTGGATTCCATGGTAAGAACTCAGATAAAATTTACATATTATTCCCCAAAGTACAATCACTGGGCTAGATTAGACAGACATTATATTTCACAGGAACATGTACATTTAATCAAAAGTTTTGACACATATTCAATAACTATTTCAGATCATGCACCAATTACAATTATGATAAAAATGTAGGGTAATAAAGTAAAACTGAGGAATTGGAGCTTCCCCACCTATCTGTTAAAAAGAAAGTAATTTAGGAAAGGGATACTGGAAATTATTCAACAGTCATTCGGGAAGACAGAAATTTCTCCAGAAGTTATAGCTAGAGAATTGGATAAAGAATTAAATTTAGCAAGGCAGTACTAAGTCTAGGCAATTCCTATTCTATATCACAGCTCATAAAATCATTTCCTTATTTATACTAATTTGCTCACCCAATATTTCTGACACAGTAGTCTGTGCAGAATTTTTTAACTCTATTATATAATTATACTCCCAATGAATATGTTCCCAATTACCTTCTTCCCCATCACACCTCCAACATTTGTAATCTACTTGAGGAAAAATTCTTTGGAATCTGCTTGGGGTACAAAAAATACCTTTGCAGACACGACACTTCCAAGCAAAGATCCTAAAGCTTCTAAACTTTGTTGCATATTTGGGAGTCATACATATATCTTCCCATTATTTCTCTGTGAATTTCTTATCCAGTCTGTCTTCCCAATTCTTTCTAACCTCCTCTGCTTGATTCCTGTAGTCATCATGCAATATTTTATATGCAATACTAATTATCCATTTTTTAACAGCAGCTTCTGTTCTAGATTCCAGTAAAAACTATACCAGAGCTGGACTTTCACTTAGGATCCCTCTATTTCTTTCTCTTTGCCAGTGCCCTGATCTCAATCCTTCATAGAAAGAGCAATCTGCAGTCTACAGTCCAAATTAATTCTTGACCTCTTCCTATTATATTACCGTTCTGTCTCCAATTATATGCTCCCAAGGATTTCCATCAAAACATCAAAGGTTTGTGTTGGAAAATCATATGGCTGAAAGTAAGCTTTCAAAGTTTCACAATGCCAAACTAGAATAATATGAAATGTTAACAACAAAAGTAAAGCTTGTTTAATTATTATGAGTTCGGCTTTGTGAATGGAAATCATGTTATAGTGAGGATCAGGGAATTTACCCTTTTCCTCAGTGTAGTGCAATCTTGGAGTTGATATATATAATGTTCAGGGGGTGTGGGGGCACAGGCTCCCTGCTAAAATGTAAAAGGACATACAGACTTTTGAAACCAGAAGTCTGGTATGTCGGATGTCATTCATAGTGTTAATGACATTTGACATTTAGGCTAAATGTTGCTTTTCTTTCTGGAATTTTATTTCATTCTTTTGATACAAATTATTTTGCCTTTGAGATTTTGATTGTAAACCTGCTTCCAATACCTTGGTTCCTTTGCCAGTTTTCTCCAGTAAATTCTAGCACCCCTTGCCTATTCTCTGTACTCTGAATTGCAATCATCCCTATTGGCAGGATCCCCTTTCTCATTCCCATGTTGGCTTAGTTCTTAGAATACTTTCTGCTACTTTATGAATATAATATTCCATATGATTACTGTCATTTTACTTAAGGATCTGCATCCAAAATTCCATTCTCTCCTTATTTCTTTATCCCCCCCATTTCATCATCATCACCCTTTTCCACTTTAAATTAGAGCTTTCTGCTTGTGCTATGTATAAGAGCCTTAACCATGTAGCTCTGAAATGCCCCTTCAAATCAAGTAATCCCAAACCACCTTATTCTGTTGGAAGGATAAACTCGCCCCACTTGACTCTTGCCCTCTTCCCCTCTCAAATAAAATCTTTCAACTATTTATTAATTGCTATCGACAACTCCCACTCTGGTTGATAAAAATATAACTGACCTGTGTATAAAACTAATGGGACTAAAGCATTTTTACTGCTTGTATCTTGCTATCTATATCCATAAAACAGAGATTTCAATTTTGTAGTTTTTGTATTATCTTTTGTTTAGCATCCTCCACATATCCTTAGCTGCTGTAACAGAACCCTTTTTATTCCATACTCCTAAGTACTTCATTTTATCATGTCCTCATAAACATGGGTATTGTTGAACCAATTTGTGTGCATGTGTATCTACGTGTGTGTATAGTTTACAGCTATTGCCTTTGTTTTATCTTTATTAATTTTCTATCCAGAAAAGACTTGAAACTGTCGCAGAGTGTTCCACAACACTGAAATGTCCTTTACTAGTTTTATCAGATACAACACAATATCATCTATAAATAAACCCAACTTTTTTTGATTACCATATATCCTTGAATTTCTGAGTACCTTTTTATTTTGCTAATAGTTCTAAATCTAATGCAAATAAAGGGAAAATATAACACCCCTGCCTGGTTCCTCTGCTCAAACAGAACTTTTCAGAGATGAACCCTCACTTTAATTTTTTTACCTCATAATCAACATTATTATTTTATCAGGGAATGCAAATGCTTCCATTGCCCTACTCATAAAATCCCAGCTTACTCTGTTGAATGCTTTCTCTGCATCAAGACCCATGAACATCAGTGGTAGTTTCTTACATTCTGCTTCCCTCTGGATTGTAATTATTATATTAATGTTGCCAAATGTTTGCCTCCCCTCCATAAAACATCATCAACTCATATCTGTTAATTGTGGCATTACTTTTAGTATTCTTGTAGCTACTATAGATATAACAATTTATAATCATGGCTTAGAATTGAAATGAGCCTATTCAAAGCTAGATTTGATGAGTTTTTACCATCTTTGGGTATAATAGCCACCACTTTCCTCCAGGATGTTGGTGCTTCTTCTCCTTTTAAAATACTGTTAAACCAAACCTTCCAGATCTTTATCACTTTCTTCTCTCCTAGCTTCTAAACATCCACAGGAATACGATCTGGAGACTGTCTTACAGAGTGATTAAATATCACCATTTTTACCTCATCTCTGACTATCCTGTTAGTAATTCAGCCTCTAATCTTGGCATATTTAATTTTTCCATAAATTTTTCCATTTGTGCTTTATCTTGATTTCCACATTTCTCTGTGTTATCAAGATTTTCATGCAATTTCTGAAATATTTCTAATACCTTTACAGGATTTCTGGTTATTTTCCTTGTTATAGGCTTCCTAAGTTTGGCAACAACCCTTTCTATTTCCTGTTGCATGAGCCTTTGTGCTAAAACCTTTTTTTGCTCTGGAGTTATCAATAAACAGCTGCTTAATAGCAATATTTCTAAACTCATATATATTATTGGGGTAGTCCCTTATTTTCTCTTTGGAGCACTGCATTTGCACCTCTTCTTGTTCTGTGAGATTCCCTCATTCTGCAATACTTTAGCCTTTGTCAGGCCTTTTAAATAAGTCTTTTGTCTTAACCATATCTCTTTTTTCTTTATTTCTACTCTATTTTGAAATTCCACTTTCCTTTTATCCTACTACATAGCTATATTTTCTGTAGAAATTTTTATCTTCCCTAATAGCCCATCAATAATTTCTATTACCCATTCCTTAATTTCTGCTCTGTTTAACAGATCGGTGGGGAAGCAGCAGTGTCGCATTTTTATTTCATTATCCTGCATTTTGATTTTGTTATTGGCACATGATCTGAAATAGTTATTGGATGCATATCAAAATATTCAATTAAATGTTTATGCTCCTGTGAAATAAAATTTCTGTCTAGCCTAGCCCATTTTTTTGCACCTTGGGAAACGATTTATAAATGTTCACCAAGCTTCTGTTACTGAATTCACATCTGTGCCAAATAGTTTCATAAATTTCTTCAAAAGCCTACTCTCTTTTGTTATATTTTCCCTTCTAGTCCACCAGATACATCCTGACTGTTGCAAATCAAATTCCAATTCCCACCTATAAGTAATAATCTCTGCTGAAAGCTGATTATTTCTCAGAGAATTTTCTTAAGCTCCACTGCAGCAGTTTTAGGTGGATTAAAAATCCATGCCATCATAATCTTTCTCCCTTGCCAGTAGCATCTTACTGCTACAGATCTACCATTATTATCTTTTTTCCTTTTGTATTACTACTGGGGTTCCTCTAGCAATTAATATAAACATTCCACAGTTCCTTTGCCCAAGATATTTTACTGAATAACCATCCTGAAATCCTTTCTTTATCAAATCCAGATGCTCAGTTTTTTTCCAGATGTATATCCTGTAGCACAGTTATTTGCACTGTGGATTTTTTTAATATAGTTCACCTTTCTTTCTTTTTTGTATGTACATGTGAGACCATTCACATTTAAAGATAACATGGAAAGTTGTCATTATGATAAGAAGATACTATTCCCACTTGTTATGTATAACAGCTTTTTCCTGAATGTCTAGTTTCAACTTTTATTTTACATCTCTCTCTCTCTCTCTCTCTCTCTTTCAGTTCCATACATCTCATGCAGCACATCAGACAATGAATGCCCCTCCAAGCACTCCTTGTTTCTGCAGTGGCTATAGTTTTATGGGCTCGGGTTGCTAGCCCTGCACCCAACCCTTCTCTGAGGGCTACCACACACTCACACACACACACACTCACACCTTGGGCCAATTTAGCATGTCCAATCTGTCTACTGCATGTCTTTGGAATGTGGGAAGAAAATGGAGCACCTGGAGAAAAGCCACACAAACACAGGGAGGACATGCAGAATCTGCATAGAAGGCACCTGAGCTGAGAATCAAACAGTAGAACCTCTTGCTATGAGGCAACAATGCTAACTGCTGCACCACTGTGCTGCCCCTTTGTTTTACATGTACAAACTAATGCATGGCAGGTTGATCATTTATACAGTTGTTTCTTGTCATATCCTTTTGAACCTATGCCACATTTTACAAGACTTTTGTGTAAACATTGGCTCTAGATGATTGTTACTGTTGAAATGACATCTCGACCCCATGTGCAAAAATGGGAAAAAGTGATTGTGGATGGATGGATGAATGGATGTGTTTTGTCCTGTTTTTCTCTGTCTCCCAACTCCCATCTCTGGTTTATTTCCAACATGTTCTTCATTCTTCTAGTCAACTCCTGTGCTTTTTTCTGTCTCTCAAGCATTTTCCTTTGGAGTATTGGAAAAGGTTTCACTGACAGAGTTTCAGTACGAACTTTATTATCAGAAGAATATGAAGCAGACTCCCCTTCTATTTGATAGCTCACTTTTTGTTGGGCAAACCTTTGTATTTCCTCCTCAGCTTATTCTACATCAAAAAATGTTTGACCTTCCAGAAAAAAATATTCTGAAGATAGCTGAATACAACAGCTTGAATCTCAAACCTTCTTATCAACATTCCCTGATTGCTGGAATAAATTTACTCCTCTTCTGCCTGGTGTACAGTGAGTAATCATTTTCTACAAACACTTTAATGCCTCTAACTTTCAGTACTTTGTCCTTCTACCACAGTTTTGCTAGAATCAACTCTGTCTGCTGGTAGGATTGCATCTTAACTAGTACGGGTCTTAGCTGCTTTTTCATAGCCAGGTTTGGAGCATACACAAAATGTGCCTTTTCAATTAACAGCTCCTGCTGTGAAATACCTATCCAGTTGCTAATTTGTGCTTTTATAAAATTAATACAGTCTGTTTCTTACTATCTTAATTTTACCATCTTTTAAAACATCTTTTTGAGCAGTCTCATACTCAGCCAGCCTTTTCTTCATTTCGACCTCTGATTTTTACAATTTTATCTGCTCATCACTCATCTGACTACCTGTTTAAAGCTTTTGTTTTCATTTTTTTCCCAGCTTTTTGTTATTTGAGTTGATATACTCCTTTATTTGAGTTGATATACTCCTTATTTGTTCATTTATCTTCATCAGCTCTGAGCACATTTTACTTATTTTTTCATCTAGATTACTGGAAGTCATGTCTTGCACCAAAGCTGGAGCTTGAACTGCTTTTTGCTGCAGGATTCTTCCCAGCCAGCATTTTCTCCTCACCTTTTGTGATTGATTTTTTTTCATGTTATCTAAATTTCTTCTTTGCTGACATTGAGACAGCAGACTTACATAGCCAGTAACTGAAATTTACCCAAAAAGACAAATTCACTGGCTCTCTTTTCTGAAGTTCTGTTTTCACAATGGGGGAGCTGAAATTAAGCTGTTACTCAGTGTGCAACCATCTTGGAAGTCCATTTTGTGAAGTTGTAAAGCTTGTAATGGCATATAACATCTAATATGATTTGAATCTTGGATGATTGCATTTGGATCTTAGGTAACTGCAAAGTTTTCTGCCTCAGTAGGCCATGCCAGTTGTGAATAGGTGGAGTAAAAGGATGTAACTTTGGTGGTGCCCAGCACTTACAATGAATGATTTTGATTTATGCCTGGAATATGGACATAGCTCTCACTGCATTCATACGCAAACCAGATGGCTCCAAGTAACAGCCAGAAGACCTCATTCTTTTGCATAACTTCCCACAACATAAGCCATCTCCAAATCCACAAAATCACTATAGGCAGGATTAAAAAAAATCCCACAACCCTGTACTTAACTGCACAATGATGGTCCACTATTCTATTTTCTGGCTAGAATTTGAAGGTATCTCATGAATGTGAGGTCTGACTATTGACTATATGGCTCCTTGACAGTTGATCAAACTAACAAAATGCTGAATAATCAAAATGTCAAAAACATAATTTGCCCTTCCTCACTGCTGTTTGATCTCAGAGCTGATATATATATATATATATATATGGCTTACCATTAAAATACTGAACCTGAAAATGTCGTATGGTCACACTATCGAAAAATGAAATGTCGGCATTCCAAAATATCGACAGTTGAAATAACGTACTCCAATGCAACCCCACCAAATACTGGACCTGTGCCCCCTTGGGACCCATGGTAGCACTTGTTCCTTTGTCCAGAGCGGTAGGGACTTTTGGTCCGCATCAGTATCAGTTATCCAGGTTGGTTCGACACTGTGAGTTCGATGATGTGTATGTCGATATTTTCATTGTTTCATTATTTATTTTCAAACATATGATGTTTGCACATACATCGTGCGACTATTTAATGGTAAACCTATATATATATATATATATATATATATATATATATATATATATATATATATAAAATTAGCAGGGGCTGGGGTTGCACGGGGGGCACACACACACACTCACACACACACACACACACACACACACACACACACACACACACACACACACACACACACACACACACAAAGAATATATTTATTCTTTCAATAAAGTTTTAATTATTAAACAAGTTATAAGTGCTTCATTACTCTGAAGTCTCAAGTGAGCTCATCTACAGTGCAGGGTTCTTTTTATCTGATTTTTTAGGATTCTCAGCCAACAACTTTGTTGCTCACAAGTACCAGTTTTCCCTGTGGTCTCTCCCTCTCTCTCTCTGTATATATATATATATATATATATATATATATATATATATATATATATTATATATATATATATATATATATATATATATATATATATATATATATATATATATTAGAGAGTGAGAAACTGGTAACTAACTAGCTAGATAGATATATATGCGTAAATGCAAGGTGGTATGGTTTTATCTTAACAGTATTTTAAAAGCTGGGGCAAAACTCCACTAATAATAACCACATTGTAATTTAAATACAATGTTTAAGCCTGTTTTGGCTTTTATTTTAAAAAGTACTAAAATAATATGTTTCCAACACTCATCTAGCAGTGGCTGCCATTTATTAATACTCCATATGTATGTAACACTATAATATTTAATTTATAACATATTCTATATCTGAATAATACTGATATACTGATGACAAAAAGCCATTCAGTTTGGTGAGTTACTCATAAATATGTACAAGGAGCTTGTTTCTATATGTCATTGTCTAGCCTAAAACACTACTGTGGGAAAAGATAAAATAAGACAAAAGATAAGAGAGACGGCAAAAGAAAATAACATAGCATTTCTTTCATACCCTTTCACAGTCTGTATAATTAATAGTTAGTTCTGCAACATCTAACTTGATATGCTCATATTTCCTTTTGTACTGAGCACTGATCAGATGCTTGCTGATACACAAAAACGGCAGTTAGCATATGTGACCTTTTGTGACTCTGTGCTTAGGTACTTATTTCTCATCCATGGAATTAATTGCCCACAGATTTGCAATGCTGCTTAAGTTTAAAAATGTCTAAAAGACAAGCTTAAAATATGTTTCATTCCCTAAACCTCTAAAGGTGATGAAGTGCCACTTGAACCTCTTGTATTTTTATCTGATCTAGTACACTGATGTAGTGTTGATATACACCTGTGTTATGTGCATGGATATTTCTAGTTCTTTCATCTTAAATACTAACTTTTCTCTTCCCCCTTCTTTTCTTCTGCTACATCCCCCTTCTGAGTCCAAGATGGTTATACTGCCAGCCACTACTTAATATGCCCTCACTGAAAGCCTGTCATGTTGTACTTATTATGCCCTCACTGAAAGCCTGTCGTGTTGTACTTATTATGCCCTCACTGAAATTCTGCCATGTTGTACTTATTACGCTCTCACTGAAAGCCTGCCATGCTGTACTTATTATGCCCTCACTGAAAGCCTGTCGTGTTGTACTTATTATGCCCTCACTGAAATTCTGCCATGTTGTACTTATTACGCTCTCACTGAAAGCCTGTCATGTTGTACTTATTGCACCCCCACTGAAAGCCTGTCGTGTTGTACTTATTATGCCCTCACTGAAATTCTGCCATGTTGTACTTATTACGCTCTCACTGAAAGCCTGTCATGTTGTACTTATTGCACCCCCACTGAAAGCCTGTCGTGTTGTACTTATTACGCCCTCACTGAAAGCCTGTCATGTTGTACTTATTACACCCTCACTGAAATTCTGCCATGTTGTACTTATTATGCCCTCACTGAAAGCCTGTCATTTTGTACTTATTGCACCCTCACTGACAGCCTGGCATGTTGTACTTATTACACCCTTACTGAAAGCCTGTCGTGTTGTACTTATTACATCCTCACCAAAGCCTGTCATGTTTTACTTATTACACCCTCACTGAAAGCCTGTCATGTTGTACTTATTACGCCCTCACTAAAAGCCTGTCATGTTGTACTTATTCTGCCCTCACTGAAGGTCTGCCATGTTGTACTTATTACGTCCTCACTAAAAGCCTGTTGTGTTGTACTTATTACACTCTCAATGAAAGCCTGCCATGTTGTACTTATTATGCCCACCCTGAAAGCCTGTTATGTTGTACTTATTACAACCTCAGTAAAAGCCTGCCATGTTGTAATTATTACACCCTCACTGAAAGCCTGTCATGTTGTACGTATTGCACCCTCACTGACAGCCTGGCATGTTGCACTTATTACACCCTCACTGAAAGCCTGCCATGTTGTACTTATTAAGCCCTTACTGAAAGCCTGCCATATTGTACTTATTACGCCCTCACTGAAAGCCTGCCATGTTGTACTTATTATGCCCTCACTGAAAGCCTGTCATGTTGCACTTATTATGCCCTCACTGAAAGCCTGCCATGTTGTAGTTATTATGCCCTCACTGAAAGCCTGTAATGTGTACTTATTATGCCCTCACTGAAAGCCTGTCATGTTGTACTTATTACGCCCTCACTGAAAGCCTGTCATCTTGTACTTATTACACCCTCACTGACAGCCTGGCATGTTGCAGCAGCAGCTTTGATCTGAACTGCTTTAGTAATAAATTGCTAATATTATACCTTAATATTTATGTAGAAGGTAACTTGCTGCTCAGCTGCATTTTCAGTTGTGATTTGTATATCTCTAAGAATTTTTTCATTTTTGACTTGTTATACAGTATGTATAAACATGGGATCTTTTCTTTCCAGTTCTTCATTTTTAAAGGTTACTGGAATCACTATGGTCTGCCTGATTAACAAAACACTGCTGACTAAATTTAAGCAAACACAGTTGTAGAAATAAAGTATCTGACACCATGGTAAAAGGAGGTATTTGTCGGTTCTTTTTCTATAGTATACATGGCAATACACTGACGCCTTTTCCCCGTTCTGAGAAAGTCCCTTTTGCTGCATCAATAACTATGATCTAGGTAGTCTTCAACACCTGTCAAGCTTTGTCTCAGTGCCCAGCTGAAACAGAGTTGGTATGCATTCTTTCAACACTTACCTAAAGCATTTAGAGTATTTTCAAAACTTTCTTTTTCATGTTATAAATTTTCTCCCTATCCTGACTTTGCCAGTAATTACTCACATGAGATGCATAGTCCACCATTTGTCTTCTAGTCTTCTATGCATTAGTCCAAAGCACATTTTGGCCGCATGCTCCCTTTATAGATACTTCAACAAATCTACACAGTATTAATGTTAGGCATCTTAAGACAACTTTCTACTGTCTCACAAACTGACATAAATGGAGAAAATTGCCTGTTTATATGGTGCTTCTGCATCTAGAGCATGACCATTTCAGTGTGGTTACAGAGATTTGGTTCAAGTGTAATGAAAGCATTCCATCCATATCTAAGTTTTGCACCTACCATGCTTTGGTCAAATTTCCCCTAGTGGTATGAATACCACCTCAGGTCTCCCCTGAAAAAAGACTTCTAGCATAATGGAACTAACTTGGTCTACAAAGGATAAATAAAATAAATAAATAAAATCAACATGTTCATTATCAACTTGCCAGTGTTGTTTTATAAATATGTATGTTCATGCTATCATTTATAATTGCACTCATCCTAAATATTTTATGTATTGTATTGTACTTTATTGCATATTCTTTGGCACTTTACTCCCCAACAAAAGCTGCTAAATAAACATATTTGTGATTGCCTTTTATGGCTACTAGAGGCTATTCAAAAACTGATATTGTTTACCTGGCTTTATTTGTGAAGATAAGAGTACTTAGTTTTTTGGGGTTTTTTTTGCTCTTGGGAAAACAGACTACTGATATTAAATTCAAGCACACTACAGCAGGCAGTTTTTCTTAGTTTCGTTAAGGGAAGCTGTTAAGAAAAGGTTTTTGGGCCATTTTAAATAATGGAAAACAGACAGTATGGGGTTACTGATATGGGTGATCAGTTCTGTTATAAAAGGTAGTAAGCCAAAATGGAATTATAGGTAACACTGAAGAGATTTGGCTTGCAACTACAGTAAAAGTGCCATTTTATTCTTGCCAATGATATTCCTTAGAAATGCATGTAATTCAATGCAGGGGAAGGGCATCTTCTGGGAAGTTTCTAGCAACATTTTTTTTATAATTATAAATGCTTCTGAAATGCCTTCTGAGCAGCAAAATAATAGGGCAAAATCCTACATTTTTGAAGACAATTTTCTATTTTTTTAAATGTTTGTATATAGTTACTGTTATACACTATGCTGTTAGTGTTTTTTTATGCAGAAGTTGCTTCATAATTGATTCTATAAGTAAGAGTCTTGTAATCAGTGAGAACACTTTTTGATGTGAATACCTATATTCAAAACCTAGGAGAGTTAGTACCCCATAAAAATGGAGGGGGGAGCTGTACCAAGAAATCCTATAAAACAGGATTCTGGAGGGTCTTTTTTCATTTCTTTGGCAAAATATGGGAAAGGATCCCACTCCTTTTGCTCAGAAAAATGAAACCCTAACTGTGAGCCATACTACCTTTGTTTGATTAGCAGGCATGGAGGCTGGAGGGAATGGGGCAGAATGATTGGGGTGAGCAACAAACATGTCAGGAGGGAGGGAGATGGCTGGGCTTGCCACTTGGGAGACATCCAGTAGGTGCTCTGGGTGGTGCAGCCTATGTAGTCTGGGCCACAGGTGCATATTAACATGGCGCAGCCATGTAAGTCAGGCGCTACTCATGTGGGGAAGTTCACATGCTCCTCCCCCAAAGACTGGCAACATAATCTTCCTCTGGAAACTGCCAAGGGGATGTTAGGTGATCGTGGGGGTAGGGGAGGAAACACCAATGTCTGCCTGGAAGATAGTCCCCACGATTGGCTCGTGACTTGTGGAGGAATGAATATGCAGGTGATGGCTTTCTCCCCCTCCCTCATGAGGAATGAATGAGACAGGCAGGTCATGGGGTGCTGACAGTTGGCAGGCAATAAGTTGAAAATTAAAAAGAAAAATATATTGGTAAGGACTTATAACACCTTGGAATAGGAATGATATCACAAATCCTACCAAGAGATGTACACTACTTGCTTTATTGAAGAAATACAGGCCCTCAGCCAATAATTTACAATAGTCTCAACTTGGTAAACAAGAGCATAAGAAGGTAGAAAATACAGGACATAAATCTGGTAAATATCACATTTACAGCTTTTGCAGATGACATAAATATATGTATGCAAGCTTTCCCCATTCTGGTATTCCTAACATTACTAACTCTATTAATTTATTTTCTAAATTCTCTAATTATAAACTAAATCTAAATAAAACAACTATTTCCTTTTAAATGAATATTACAACTTCATACATCCTGCCATACTAAATGGAATTCAAATTCATTCATCACAGAAATACTTAGGCATACACTATAATGAAAACACATCTCAGAATCTTCAGTGAAATATTTATAGAACTTGGACTGATATTCAAAATAATCTGCAGAGATGCAATAATCTGAAGTTCTCACTCTTATCCAAGATAGCAATCATTAAAATGAATGTAATGCATAGAGATTTTTTCTTAATTTCTTAATCATTTCAATTTTTACCCAACTATTTTACAACGGAAAAAAAAGCTACTTCTAAAGCCTACAAATTTCATTCATATAAATATGAAACATATTTTTAAATGTTTAAAATTCGGTATGAATAGAATCCTACCCATCTGCAAACTGATGCAGTGAAACAGCTAACATATCAAAATATTAGAAAGTTTTTGTATGCTGAATTCATGAATATGAGTAATGCCTATTAAACACCTGCAAAATTAACCCAGATTTACTCTAGTCATAAACCTTCTTGGACATCTTGTTTTGCAAATTTAGCAGATATACTGCACATTTTTGGTATTGCCCTTTTACAAAACAGCTTTGAAACTGCAGGACAAAACATCGAAAATAAGTTACCCTATAGAGAACTGGTATTGGTATTTCACTATTTTTCATATTTTAGCTCCAGGAGCTAGCCATACTTTATCAAATGCATTTGTAAATTTTATTCTCTCTTTTAAAATATTACATTTCGCTGAAATGGTCAGATTTAAAGAAAATCTTATGGGTAAAGTTTGCAAAAATAGCTCATCAAACAATCAAAGCTTGTAAATTTATTCATTCCAATAGAGAAAACAAATCTACAAACTAGACTATTGGGAAGAAGTCTAAAAACTTTTCTATTAAGAATATTCCTTCTTTAAACCTATGAAAGCAAATTGGTAAATACAGTAATTACTTTCAATATTTGCAAGCTCTTTGACTTTCAAAAACAATTCTTAACTTTTTCTAACCCTATTACCTTCTAATGGAATTCTACAGTTTCACTTATTCATTCTGCATGTGTTTTGACAGAGTGCCTGTTTCTGCCTGGTTTTCCAACAGTTTCATGTTCCTGAGTTTGAATTTGTTGCCATTTTTCTTGTTGCACATGTTTTACAGAATGGCAACTGGGAACAGTGGCACTCCTGTCAGTTTCTTTGATGATGGCACAGGTGTCAACCTGGATTTGACCACACATTCGGTGCCGTTTGATTTAACGGATTCTACCAACACTTTAATGCAGTCTCTCACGGGGCTATTATTTTGAGTACAGGAAGTAGTAACAGGTATTCAGCAACTTGGAGCCATTGCCTCTGTTTCAACAGCCTACAGTAGTAAAGACAATTGGTCTATGAAAGGGGCAGTTGTAGAAGGAGATTTGGAACAAGGAGGAAGTGGCAATCTACTGAACAATCATGAACAAGCTATGGGTTGTAATTTTAACTTGGACAGTGTATTACATGTGAGCCATAATCCATTTATTAATACTGACATTTCTATCAATAAGTCTGTGGTAGACAGTGAGAAGGCTTCTCTTAGTTACTGTCGGTGTCTTGTTTTTGAGCCTGAGAATAAATTATTAAAACTGAAAGACGTTGAATTTGAAATCTACTGTCTCGAACATTGCATTTTAATACAACGGGTTCTGTTCAGACTATGAATGTTTAAATTTCCGAAGTGAACACAGCATAATGATCCTTTGTATGTTAAACTTATCCAACTTTTTAATGAAACAGGGTTGGAAGTTATGAGCCTTTTAGTGAGCGATTATAAAATCAAGTTAGAAAGTCTCAAAAAGGAAGTAAAAAATCTTGATGAACTTGTCAAAAGCATACATACTTTTCTAACTTTTTGATTGAGTATAACAGTATTGGAACTAAAATTTACAGGCAGGTAGCAATGATTGTGCAATGTAAACAGAAAAAATTACAAAGGGATTTCCACATGAATACTAATGGAACTGCCTATCTAATTGCAAAACAAGCTAAAGATACTAAAGACACTGTTAATGCTTTGCAAATAAGGAGAGGTTGTCTTCCCCTCAAGAAAATAACCAACAGCTTTCCAGTGACTGAGCAGTGTATCCTATGTTTAACACTGATGGAATGAACACTGGTGGTTCTAATAGTGGGTAAATCAGATCATCATTCCGGAACTTCCAACTTCGTCTTCCCCTTTTTGTTGGAGTGTTCCTTTAAACCACGGGGTGAACCAGAACTGTTCCAAGGCAAAATGGAAAGGGAGGGGAAGAGGCAGCAGAGGAAGAAGGACTTAACTAACAGTGGAATTGTGACTAGTGGCTTTTCTATTGATAATTTCAGTGACTTTGTTATTGAGGGCAGGCATCTTACTATTTTCAAAAAAGGTTTTACTTTTGTTCCTTTGGGTAGGGCTGATTTAGTCAACACAATAAAAGATCTTAAGCTTTATGTGCGTAAATTGAATTTACATTTTATTTTGCATGATATAAAGGATTCAGTGTAAGATAAAACTAAAGAACATGTATATAAAGTTAAAGCTCACTATTTCAGATTGCTACATTGTCTGACCATGCCCCAGTAATATTGGAACTGGCTAATCAATTAGAGGGAAATCTGGGGGACATACTGGCTGTTTCCCTAATATTTGCTAGAGAGCAGTTGGTTTAAGGATTGGAGTCTTGTTTGTTTAAGGGCACGGGGGGATTTCAGCTCTGCAACTAAAGGTCTAGGATGATTTGAAGGTTGTTTTTAAGATGATGGTCTGAAAAAAGTCCTTACAGATTAGGAAGGAAGAGAAACAAGGATATCTTGAAGCAGTAGGGGAAGTGAAAGGGTACTGGCTCATGCTAGACCTCCTCTCTGAAGATGAACTGTATAATAACATTAAGCAGGAAATGGAGAATTACTTTGACAGGAAATTACAGTTTCATAGGGTAACTCAAAAGGGTTTTTATTAGTACCTCCCAACAAGCATTAAGTGCATTAGCTCTTAAACTGAGGCACCAGCATGTGGAGAGGGCAGTCTACACATTTAGGGATAGTGAAATGGAAGGTATTTTGGCATGACCAGGTGAGATTCAGAATACAGTTAATAAAGATTATGTGGGTCTGTATCAGACTTTAGACATGGATCTGAAAGATTTTCTGTTTATGATGTGTTTTTTGAATAATGTTAAATTACTTAAGGTAGGGCAGGACTCTCTGAATCTCTGCTGAGATCTGTAACAATAGAGGAAGTAAAACTAGTATGATGTAAGCAGTTCTTGAATAAGTCTCTGGGTTCTGATGGGATCCTATTGGACATATGTGAGTTGGATTTTAATAGGTGAAATAATGAATGAAGTCCTTCGAGGAGGAGGAGAGGTCCCACTTTCACAGAAAGAGGCAGTGATCTCTGTTATGCTCAAGGAGGGGAAGAACTTGGGATGGCTGTCCTACAATGCAATTTCAGTCTTGAATCATGACTGCAGATTGCTTTTCGAAAACTAGTTAGAAGATTAGCATGGATAATACCCAATCTTATCCACTGGAACCACTGTTGGTTTGTGGTGGGGGTCTAGCAGATGCATGGTTATATAATCAAGACCCTAATGATGTTATAGATTATGCTTATGTTAGAAATAAAACTCTATTAATATTAAGTTTAGATGCTGACAAGGCATAGAGAAGATTGACCCTTTCTTTTTGAAATATTGAGAAGAATGGCCTTTTTGGTGGACCTGGCAAAATTGCTGCACAATATCTATAAAGGGTCTAGTGCCTAAGTCAAGAATTCTGCCTGAATCTTAGGACAATTTAATTTCATAAGTGGTGCCTGTCAGGGATATTCATTATCTCCCCTGTTATTTGCACAATATTCAGAACCACTGCTATGGTACATTAGTCAATCTAGTATTAAAGGGTGATAGCAGATAGGAAATTCAAGTTTTCCGTGTTTGCTGATGATATGTAAATAACCTTATCTGAGTCAAACATAGATTTCAATGAGTTATCTGACATCATTTAGAAATTTAGTAGATTCTCTGCATATAAGGTTAATAGCCTCAGATGGCACCATTCACCATAAATTGTGTGTAAAATATAAATATCTTTAGAACATGAATAAAATAAACTATCTGGGACTTTGGTTTTCTACTATGGTACAGACCAGTGTTGAGTTATTATACAATGAGACGAGGGCTAAGTTATGTCATATTTTTTCCAGAAGTGAAAGTTACAAAATCTTGAATAAGATCAATGGATAAAGCATTGCATATATTCATATTACCACAAGTATTATATTAGGGATGAACATTCCTTTCATCTCATGAAACTTTCTTTAGAATGTTAAAGAAGAAGTCACTAGAATTTGTTTGGGCGTGGAAGCATCCCAGTATTATTTGGCATATTTACTTATTTATTTAGAGTTTAGTGGTTATAAATAAGCATTTTTAATAATACTCAACTTCAACTTAACATGGTAGCCATTTGTAATGTCGGGGCCCACTAGAGCAAGTCCTGAAATATGGAGACTGAATGGCCGAAAGAACGGACCTACATATACTAAGTCTGAGATGTCATTTGTTTCAGGGGTAGAAGGTTGGCATAATGGTTATGGTGTTTACCTAAAAGACACTAGGCGTGAGGTTTGATACTCATATTGGATAATTGGCTAGGCTTAAAATAGCTCACAAGGGCAGTTAGTCTACTACTAATCTATGAATATTTACTTTATCTCTGAGGTATGGTGATCTTGCAGTTGGTATATATAGGTTCGGGAAGGGAAGGGGCTTTCCCTGCCTGCAAAAAGAAGTTTAGAGGAAAAGAGCAATTTTTCAGATTTGCTCTTCTGTTGTGTTTTTGGTCTTTTTTTTTTTCTTTTCTATCAGATTGTTGGTACTCGACATTTCAAGTGCCAACACTCAGTAGGAAGCCACTTAACATTGCAGATATTTAAACCATAACACTTCTGGGTCAGCTTATATAATTCAGATGACTCATACAAAGTAATCAAAACCTTCAAAAATTAAGAAATTGAAAATTGGTGTAAATTTCTCTGCTGAGTTCACATCAGACTTTCCCAAACAGTAAGAAAAATGAAGATCTCTGAAAGGTAGATTCTGCTTCACATGCCTGGAGAGGATGATATTACATAAATATATAGGAGGGGTTCCACTTGAAAACATTGAAATTTTAAACCATCGAAATTCATATGGTCGAGACCATATAATCGAGTGTTTAAAACATCAATGTTGTCAAGGGGAAGAAAAAGGTAAGTAAAAAAGGTAAAAAGCTAGTGTTTCTAGAGTTTTTTTCTTTTTTTACGTTCCCTTTGAATCTTTGATGGTTTGAAACTTGATGTTCTGGTCTCAATGATCAGAATTTCGATGTTTCAAGCTTTTGATTATTCAAAGTGGAACTATAGGAGGATGGGGAACCCTGACTCTGAATTTTACTACCAGAGAATTCTGCTGAAGGTATACTGTGTCTTCTTAGTGAAATCTCGTGATTTAACCTGGAAGCAAATGGAAAGTGTGACAAGGACAGAACTGTCTGATCTTGATGCTTTATGTTGTGGGAATCTTGGGTGAGTGTGAGCCCCCAGTTAAACAATGTCGTACTTAGGAACTAAGTTACTCAAATGGGAAGATAGCTTAAAAGGGGACTATATAAAACATGGTTTGATGAACTGATACCTGTAAGGGCCTGTGGAGTTGATAAGCATTAGTATCAAAATTTGTCTGGGGAACAGAGTAGAACGAATGCACATTTAAAGTACTGGCACCAGTTATGGACTGAGGAAATTTTATTAATGTGGAGAGGGCTTAAAGACAAATTTGCTGTAATAGAAAAGTACACACTGGGTCTGTTGGAGAGAGTAAGGAAATTGATAAGACAGAAGGGCAAATCAAATGAAATATCTGAGACAGATAAATGGATAATAGAACCAAGGTCTACACAATATTCACCAAAAGAGTTGATCAGTAGGGTTTGTAGACTATTAATAGAATTAAGGATGCCTATCAGATTACAGGAGCTAATCCACGGTGGTGGTGCTGCGGTAGTGTTGCCGCCTCCCAGCAAGATGATGTCCCGTTCGATTCTCAGCTAGAGTGTCTTCTGTGGAGACATGCGTGAATGGGCGTACCTTCGTTGAAGGTTGTGCGTTAGGGCCGGCAACTCAGCAAGTAAAAATCAACTGACAATCATTAGCGGACCGGAGTTCCGCTGTGGCGACCCCTAACCGGGAAAAGCTGAAAGACACAACAACAACAACAACATCAGTTTACAGGAGCTGCTCTAGGATTGGTGTGCTCTCTATGATCTCTGGAGTGAATCCAAACAAAATCCAAGGCATCCTTTGAAATCTACAAAAAATAAGTATTTTTATTCACTCTACTGCACTTTTAAACTGTGTATTACTGAATTGCCCCCTACTTTTAACTGTTTTATAGCCATTTTAACTGTTTTGCTGTTTCACTGTTTCAACTGTTTTCTGTTTGCTGCTTGACACTGTTTCTCCTGCACTTTGTATTTTGTAGTACTTGTGTATTTTATAGCATAGGCTAGATTCAGATTTGCTGAATCTAGACTGTTTGGCATTATTTGAGCACTAAAACCAGCCATCTTACATTAAGAGGGCCCCCTGCACTCTTGTGGCAGAAGAGTGCAGCAAAGGACCCATCTGAATTGGAGATTATTGGAATAAGGCTCAGTATCGAGCCTTTCCATTGGCCACCTGGTTTGAAAATTGCTTAACTTAGCTTGTATTTAGGCAGCATGTTTGCAATGGTCTGTACTCACTTTACAAGAGTTGCTCTAGGATTGGTGTACTCTCTCTGATCTCTGGATTAAACCCAAACGAAATCCAAGGCATCTTTTGAAATCTACAGAAAAAAATAAACATTTTATTCACTTTACTGCACTTTTAAACTCTGTATGCATACTTTTAACTGTTTGTAGCCATTTTAACTGTTTTAGTGTTTTACTGTTTCAACTGTTTGCTGTTTAAAACTGTTTTTCCACACTCTGTATTTTCTAGTACTTGTGTATTTTATAGCATAGGTTAGATACAGATTTGATGAATCTAGACTGTTTGGCATTATCTGAGCACTAAAACCAACTTTCTTACATTAAGAGGGCCCCCTGCACTCTTGTCGCAGAAGAGTCTAGCAAAGGACCCATCTGAATTGGAGATTGTTGGAATAAGGCTCAGTACTGTGCATTTCCATTGGCCAGCTTGTTTGAAAATTGCTTAACTTGTTTTAAAAAAAGAGTTCACACAGTTGCTACATATGCCCCATGTTTGCATGGGTTTGCACCTGTTTTAACCCAGCTCCACAGAGTTTGGTGACTAGCCACTGCTCTACTATCTTCATCTGAGCAATCCAAGGCATCTGTTTGCATGTAGCACACCTTTGTGCAGCACTGTGCAGTGGAGGTAACCATTGGCGGTTATAGATGCAAAAGCTAAAGTAGATTTATTTTCCTATAGAAACTGCCTGTGCACCAACTGAGGGGTCCCTTAAATTGTGCTTAGATGCTCGGAGAGCATCTCAGCTGAGCTTTCTTGAGCATTTGCCACTTTAACTGTAATCTCCTAACCCTAATAGTCTTGTATGCCTTGAGAGCCCCAATAGTACAGACCTAGCATTAAGCCCCCAATTAAACCACATCCTTCCTCATTAAAGCAAGCAAATTTACACCTAGTATTATGGATGGTCAGTTCTCCTCCACTTCTCCTGACAGCCTGACTGACATGGGCATCCTGAGGCAGTGTAGCAATTGCCTCATGTACACTGACAACCCATTACTCCTAAACCACTCAACCTCAATTTGTGAGACATGGCCATACATTAAGAATTTGGAATCCCTGCTCTCTTTCACAGAACACTGAAACTGAACAGGTTGTCAGCCCACATACTACACCTCCTGCACAAACCACACTCTCATATGCAGAGGTACTCACCAGAAATTTACCTAAACACCAGACACTTCAGAAACACAAACATGCTACAACTAATACAGTACCCACAGCACTCGATACACATAAATCACAAGTACAAGTGTCTCACCAAACAAGCTCCTGAGGCAAAGTACATCTAAACCAAACTTTTTGGTCATAGGTGACTTTATAGTGAGATACACAGATGTGCCACTCACTAGGCTGGACAAGGAGAAGGTTATGGTCAGCTGTCTGTAGGGTGGCAGGATCTGCCAGATCACACACACACTCAAGTCTCTCCACAATGAGTACCACTATGACTCCATCATACTTCATGTTGGTGTGAATGACTTGAGATGTACCTCACTAGACTATATAAAGATATACATGACTGAGCTCTCTGAATATGTGTCTCAGGCAGGTATGTCCCTAGCCTTGAGCAGCATACTACCTTCACCTAAGATGATACCAAAT
The DNA here is from genome assembly GCF_019279795.1 of Protopterus annectens. Lineage (NCBI taxonomy): Eukaryota > Metazoa > Chordata > Ceratodontiformes > Protopteridae > Protopterus > Protopterus annectens. The sequence goes on along the minus strand of NC_056728.1, from coordinate 1,793,871,962 downwards.
TATAAACAAAAAAAATGCGGGCTTCAACAATTGGCTTAGTTTCTGGTGTCATTTTAAGGGGATCCAGTACCTGTCAAGTTGGGATGACATGGTAGGTAGACCACACTGCTTTGCCAGAGAGATGGCCTTCGCTGTCACCTCTGGGATTTCGGTTACTGGCTAAGGCTCTTGCCTCTCCCATAGTGCCTTTTTTGGCAGTGTCACAACAATAAAATTCCAGGTGTAAAAATACCTTCAAAAAGCAACCTCAAGGTTATGTTGCTAAATTATAGGAGTCTAAACCTGAAACTGCACTCACTGGAAGCAGCCCTCACCTTAGACGATGCTGAGATCTGTGCATTCACAGAGACTTGGTTTAAGGCTGTGGAAAGCACCCTAGCCATCCTGGGGTTATGATACCTTTCACACATTCAAACTGAAAGTGAGAGAAGTAAAGGAGGTAGAGTATCAATATTCATCAAAGATAAATACACCTATAGATTGGGTAAACAAAACAATTCCCTTGAACTAATCCAGGTCCAGCTGACTGCAGGTAAAACTCCTCTCCAAGTTATTGCCAGTTATAAGATCACCTCCATGAACCAGGATACCCACACTGCATACTTGGATCTATTTGAATCACTCAAGATATAATCAAACACCCTGATTTTAGGTGACTTTAACTACCCATCCATAGACTGGGTAAATTATACATGTATTAACACACTTGCCCAAGGTTATTGGACTTCATCAACTTCAACGAACTGGACCAGTTGGTTGACACACTCACAAGGGACCCAAACATTCTGGATCTGGCACTCACTAACATGGGTGATTGTTGCACCACCCCATGTGTGTGGCCCTCCCTACAGAGGTCTGATCATAAATTGGTCTCATTAGAAGTAACAATAACATCTGACCCCCTCATTAGCAGCAAGTAGACTAAAAAAATTCTCCAAAGCCAATTACAATTTAATACGCGATGGCATTAATACTTTCATAACTTCTGCCCGCACTGATGGCATGGACACCTATACTGAAATTTACACCAAGGGCTTGTATAAGCATCTGTACAAATGTACTAACTTGATAGGATCAAAACAAGATTCTTAAGAAAGAGCAAGCCTGCCTGGTGGACACTTGCCATTAACAGGTAATACAATAAAAGAAAGAAATTGCTGTCCAAGAGCAGGAAGAAATGGTCTCTGAATTGGAAGCATTCCCTCCTCAGCTTAAACAAGCAAATAAGACACCTTGTAAGGCATTCAAAAGCTAACTATGAATCCAAATTAGCCTCCTTCACTAAGGATAACCATAAGGCCTTCTTTAGGTACATCAGAAACCTTAAAGGAAAAACCCAGATCTGCACAGAACTGGTTGTTAATGGCACCACAAATACTGAGTTCGCAGAAATAGCCCACCTGCTAGCTGACAGGTTCAGTGAAAACTTTTCTCCCCTGTCCCCAAAAAATATCCCCTATAGCATCCCTACCACCTGCCCTCCACCTAGTATCACCAAAGAGCAAGTTGTAAATGCTCTCTCTAAAGCCAAAAACACAGTCTCTATGGGACCTGATAATTTCCCAGGCATGCATTCTAAATGGATTAAAACAAAAACTAGCTGCACCACTGGTTACTCTTTTTAACCACAGTCTAAGCACTGGTTTTGTATCTGATGAATGGAAAACCATTATACCATTACATAAAGGAGGTGCCCCCACAGGCCCTGGGAACTATAGACCCATAAGTCTGACCAGCCTAATCTGCAAAGCTATGGAAAGAATAATCATGGACCTTATCAACAGACGTAGGAGACCTCCAAATGCTCGACACAACCCAGTTTGGCTTCATTAAAGGGAAATCCTGCCTCTTGAACTTGGTGGACGTCTTTGAGACAGACACAAAAGCCCTGGATGAAGGCAAATCCATGCATATGGCCTACCTGGACTTGGCTAAGGCCTTTGACACTATTACCCACTCAGGCATCATTGATAAACTCATCCAGATGGAGATCAACCCAGATATTGTCAGGTGGGTTGCAAACTGGCTCAGTGATAGAAAGCACATAGTCAAAATAGTTGACTACCTCCACCAGCAGACCCATAACTAGTGGCATTCCACAGGGATCAGTGCTGGGGCCCCTATTGTTTGGAATTTACTTTTTGTATATACAGGCTAAAACAAAAGATCTACGGCTGGCAAAGTTTTCTGAGGATTGTAAACTAGGTGCAATCATCGAGTCCCCAAACGATTTCAGGATCCTACAAGAGGGACTTACATGGACAAATTACTGGTGCCAAAGTCATGGGCTAAAACTCAATGCAAAAAAAAAATGCATTATCATCCCCTTCAGCAAGGGAGACATTCCTGCAGATTACCACATTAATAACAACATCCTAAGCACGCAATCAGTGGTGAGAGATTTGGGGACACAGGTTGACAGCAACCTTTCATTTGACCACCACATCTCCACAGTGGTAAGAAAGGCTTTCTACATCACTCACCTCATAAGTAAGGACATTGCATCCATGACAAAAGAGGTTATAACCCCCAGTACTCCTCACTCATCAGGCTAATAATAGAGTACAATGCTACCTTTGGTATGTACCTTACCAGGCACCTGGAGTAACTGGAAATACATCAAAGGTTTCTTACAAAGAAAATTTGGGGCCTTTAGCATATGTCATACATTGACAGACTGAAATCACTGTCCCTATACTCTGCATCTTACAGACTACTCAGAGGTGACCAGTACCTTGCATATAAAGAATCTTAGATACTGCTGTAATGGAAATGCTGCACATTCGTAAATCAAATGGTATAAGATGCACTCACTCTAGGACATCATACATGTTTACATGGCTACATGGTTATTCACTAGTGTTTGTTATAATTTGTGAAACCTTTATAAAGAATTTTTTGCAGCTTAGGCAAGTGGTCAGACCCTCGTTCTCTTGTAGGACCTTAATTTTATTTTTCAAGATCTAGGCCTTTGTCCCTTTGAACTCACTAGTTTAGCAGAGCATAAGTTTATCTCATAATACATATATATATATATATATATATATATATATATATATATATATATATATTTTTTTTTTTTTTTTTTGCGGCTCTTACTTCAGCCTAATGCATCTCTGAATACAAATATAGGGTGCATTCGCATGCTAATCTTTCCTTTATTCCTAAAGTGGCTACTGTTTGAAATTTGAATTAATTGTTTCTTCTTAGCTTACTGCAGTGCAGATTAATATCTCCTGCATACAGTGGATGTTCACAGGCAATTCCATTATTACCCATATAGAACAATTTGCCTTTTGTAAACAGTAGCAACTTTCAGCTTTCTTTGTTAAGGGAAGAGTGAGCTAAAGTGTCCAATCAGTACTTCTTTAAGTGACTGGCTAACAGACAAACTTGGCATATCTCAAGTGTTGGTCTTGAAGGCCCACTCTATAAAGATGGTGTTCACAAATAGTTACTAGGTATGCAATCCAGGAGACCATGAAGGAGCCTAGCCTAAATTCCCAATTGCTCCAAAGCACTCTCTGGTTAAGTGACTTGTTCAAGGTCCCACAGTAGGGAAATTAAGGTGGAAAGATTCAAACCCTGTACCCTGGGCACAGGAAGTAGCTCATTATCAAGTCTGAGCTTTAGTCCTCTGTGCCAGACTAGTCCACATATCTAATAAATTTCAAAGAAGTATTGGTGCAGAATATTTGTGAAGCTACATCACAGTTCAGCCGAAGCTGGATGGTTAGCACTTTCTTTTCCAGAGATGTTTAAACAGGATACTGCCGAGTAGGTAGATCTAGAGCTCTGCTAAGGTTTCTGTCATAAAAGTAATATTTATTGCTAGAGTGTGATGAAATCATATATAGTTGTTAACTGAGGTTCTTGCCATAGCTTTCTCTTGAGGCAAGATGGAGCCCTCCTGTTTTCTTTGATTAATGATTTTATGCAAATATTTATGACCTTATTCATGCAGGCATGTGCTCATTATCAAATTTTCATTCTAATCTCATCCTCTGTTCTCAGGTAAGAAAGTGAGAGGTTAGGGAGACAGACTGCCGAGATCGTGTTGGTGGTGATGCAGACAAATAGATTGCCTCAGACTAGCTGACTGCATGTTGTAAGGGCCTGTTACTCGCTTTAATGACCAGGGTTTGACTACTGCCTCTGGGGATGGAGCAGCTGGCCTGGGAGGAATGGGACTGGATGACTGGCAGATTCCTACTTCACAGTTCTGAGAGGGGAGGGAGTTGGTGGACTCTGTCAATGAAGGGCCATCTGGCAGATGGGAAGCTTCTGCCCTTGGAACTCTGAATATGTGAGCCCACCAAATAATCCAGAACATTCCATCTAGGATTGTGAGTTTGTGGAAGCATGCCCCCACACTGCCCAATATTTTCTATCCAATAAGGTGGGATGTTGGAGGCATTTGAAAAATCCCCTCCTGGATGATGGGCACAAACACCAGCTCTCACTTCTCTCTTTTGGTGTCCTATGATGGCAGGCATTGGGGATGTGCATGGTCAGATCAGGCATGGGAATCTGAAAGTCTTGCAGAAGAATAAAGGCCCCAAAAAGTTATTTAAAGAAGGATGGTCTCAGAATCACAATGAAAAAAAAGATTCCACCAACCTGTTAAAGTGAGCAAGAGAACAACCAGTAGCAGTAACTCTTGAAGACGTTATCTCACAGATTCATTTTAATAGTATGTATTTCATATCTCATCTGCACAGGTAGTAGTTCAGTATAGCCTATAATTTTCTTAACACTGATATCAGAAAGCAATTATTCTGCAGTTTATTCCAAGAACTATTCTTAATTATAAACTACAGTTAATGCCACCTGTTTCATAAACTCCATCAGGCAAGGCTGTATTTGATGTTATTTTCTTAAAAACAACACAATACATGCTTTTGACTGACAGGGAAATTAGTGTGCCATTTGTAGTGATTAAGAATTAATGCCATCAGACAAGATTTCAGAAGCAGCAGAGAAATGTGATTCTGTACCTTATCCCAGCATTACTGACAAAATGTGTGTTTCTTGAATGAAGCCAATGCTTTTTTCCAGGGTAGACTAAATCATTCCTCAGAATGGCATGGTGAGCAATGGTAAAGAAGCACATGCCATGCTGAATCTCAAATCATTTATCAATTTATTGTGCTGATATGTAGCACATACATGGCACTCATCGTCTCCTGCTCCTGTATTCCTTTCAATGACCTGCTATATTTTGCAAGACTAGAAAAAAAGTCGCAGTTGATCATGACTAACATGATGAAAATGAATGTGAATTTTAACAACATGGAGCATACAGGAAGTGAAGCAAAGAAATTGCTTTCTATATGATGCATTAACTCAGAAATGCAAAATATAAACAAATGAATGCCAAGCTTGAAAATCCTTTCCTCTTGCATTACTAACACTCGCATTTATATCTTTCTTTTGGCACTTAAAATATTATAAGATGTGGATTGTGTAAGATAAAAAAATTAGTAAGTTGCTTAACCGGTCTTTTCTCATTTAGCTACAAAATATGTTCCCCACAGGGTACTTAGGTGGTTAAACTGCATTTAACAGGTTCATTAGAAGATAAAGGCATTACTAAAAGAAAGAAAGGAGAGAAACTAGAAACAAAGCTAGGCATACTGCAGTTGGCAATGGATGTTACTTTACTGTGTGCAATTTCTGTAGTTACAGACATTTGAATCTCTGCTTTTAATAAGCACTTATGTTGCTCTGTTCTCTATGAATAGTTCACTGGCTGATAAGCCTATTCTTCCCTACTAGTTTCGTAAACCTTACAAAATACATTTCCAACAGGGAGTAACTGAGCAGTAAGGCAGGTGTTAAAGAGCTGCGTATTTAAACTAGCTGAATATCTAACCTCTTACTATGGAAATATTTTGTTTTACAACTATAGATGTCAGATATCTAAAAATATATTGTAGATACATTTTTGTGCATTATAATATCATTAGAGTTGTATGTTTAAGCTTTCTAAATTTAACTTACTCATATTTGTTGTGACACCCCATCACTGGATCAGTAATCAAGGAGCCTCAATCCTCACAACTGGCACCAGTGTGGGATGTACACTTGAAGGATGACAGGTACACACACAGTATTTCCAGATGCAGGTCACTGCATCAAGTGCAATTTCCCTTAAGAGCACACAGAGACCACAGTCAGTCCGGAGCTGGTTTCTCCCTCTGGCACCAGTGAGGGACGTACTACTTTAAGGCCCTTAACAAAGGGTGTCTAGTCTTACTGTGTAATGTTACTATCAATACAAATGGTAGTTTGATCAATATTAAGGCTATTAGGAGTGGCCTACACAGTGTCACCAAATAAATATGCAAGTACTCTCAAAGCTTAAATATGTCTAGACAGACCAGCCACAATAAAATGTCTAAATATATTTAATAATAAATATTAAAAGAACAAGAAAATACCCAGTATATATTTACAGTGACAGCAGAGTTCAAAGTCACAGGAAATATTTAAAAGTTTTAAAATGCATATTTAAAGCAGTGTTTGTTTGAAGGTATTGTGCCAAAAGGCTTACGTGTGTGCAAGTACCCCAATAATGTGCAACCAGGGAGTGTTTTTCATAAAGAACTTTTAGAAGTTTTTAATAAATGTAGACTATATATAGTTAAGGCAATTCTAAATGAAAATAAGAGGCTTAAGGAAGTTATTCAGAAGGATGTGTTTTATATATTAAAAAAGTGTTTTCATTATTTGGTCGTGGACTGCTGTTTCTCCTTCCTGGGTGCTATTTTGGACTTTGGTTACTGGTATTTGTATTTTGGCACCTTTTCCGTTTTGTTTTTTGGCTTTAAAAGTTTTAAACTTGGAATATGGAAGGAGATTGCAGTATTTCACCTATAGAAAAAGGCAGGCGTGATGCAATCGGGCAGACAAGGAAGCTGATTGGTCAGCTTTCCCAGTTGATTAACTTGCTGACCCCACTTAGCCAATCAGTGGTGGAGGTTTTATCTAGATCTCAAAATGGGTGGAACCAGGAAGCAGCTAAGAATTATAATTTAAAAGAAGTGAAATGAATGGACCATGTGGTGGTTTTGCTAACCAACAGGCTTTTTTGAATAGGAACAACCTTCCAGCGATGAAAAATGAATTTGACCAGACACCAGGGCTTTTAAAAGGGCTACAAGAAGAAGATTTGAAGAATGGAACTCAGGAATCTGAAATCTCACCTGGTCAAGAAACTGGAACTGCTAACCCTTCAGTTTATACAGGTAGAACTGAACTGAAAGACTGGTTGTTTGTGAATTTTACACCTAAATTTAGAGACAATGGTGAAAAAGTAAAAACTGTGACTGACTCTTATAGTAACAAGCTGAACAAACTGTCTAAGCTTATGTTTAGGTTTAGAACTTTGTATATTGAAAATGCATATTTAAAGCAGTGTTTGTTTGAAGGTATTGTGCAAAAAGACTTACGTGTGTGCAAGTATTCCAATAATGTGCAACCAGGGAGTGTTTTTCAAAAAGAACTTTTAGAAGTTTTTAACAAATGTGGACTAGATATAGTTAAGGCAATTATAAATGAAAATGAGAGACTTAAAGAAATGGTTTAGAAGGATGTGTTTTATATATTAAAGAAGTTTTTTTCATTATTTGGTCGTGGACTGCTGTTTCTCCTTCCTGTGTGCTATTTTGGACTTTGGTTACTGGTATTTGTATTTTGGCACCTTTTCCATTTAGTTTTTTGGTTTTGACATCTTTTCTATGGCCTGGCCATTAAGTAATTTAAACTCAGTTATTTTTCTGTTATTTTTCTGAAGTTAAACTCTTGTATTGCAGTTTACCCTGTTAAAATATATACATTAAACAGTTACAATAAGTGTATGTATATTTCTGTTCTGTTCCAGTAGGGTACACAGTGGATACATCTCAAACAGCACTTTGTAAAATACCTCTTCAGCACATGTCTGTATGAACAATCTTATGTGACATACAGCTCTAATACACTTGTAACACAAACAACTTATATGAATTATGTTGATATTCACAAATGACATATAATTACTTACAAAATTCCAGATAGCTGGGCTGGCAGGATCTCCTTTTGTAACACTTCTATATAAATTATGTTAATATTCACAAATGACATATAATTATTTATAGAATACTAGATAACTGGGCTGTCAGTACCTCCTTTCATAACATTTCATCCCCCCCTTGAAGATTCAAGCTCATTTTTCAAGTGACCCTTGAGAAGCATTGTTTGAGAGGGATGAGCCTATCTGTGACTACCTTACCCCATTCCCTGTCTTGAGATTCCAGTTGCCTTGCACTGTCTTATCATATGCCTGCAAACCCTAGGCTCCACCATAGTAATTTGGGATTTTGCTGGCTGGCTTCCTGTAGCCATAGCTCCCACCAAACCCCTCCTGCCTCTTACTGCAAATACTTAGCACAAGGGCCTCCCTATCATGGTATGGTGTCATGGTGTTAGCATGATACAGTGTATGCCCCTGCCTCCTGCCTAGCAGTTCTACCATGTAGTTAACATCACTGACTTTCCCTACCACATTGAAGGGTCCCTCCCAAGCTTCCTGCAACTTATTGTATCTGACAGAAATGAGAACCATTACCTGCTGCCCCACAGCATACTCTCTAGCTTGAGCATTCCTGTCATACCAGATCTTTTTCTGCTGTTGGGCTTCTGCAAGGTTATCCTGGGCCAAGCCCATGAATTCCCTGAACCTTGTCCTGAGGGTTAGGACATATGCCACAACAGACTCATTGTGGGATCCACACTCACCCTGTCAATTATCACAAATCAAATCTAGAGGTCTCCTCACCCTATGTCCATACAGCAACTCAAAGAGTGAAAAACCTGTGGATTCCTGGGGCACCTCTCTGTAACCAAACAACAGATGGGGCAAATATTTGTCCCATTCCCTCTTAAACTTGTCTGAAAAATGCCCATAGCATGGTCTTTAGTGTAGAGTTTAATCTGTCTACAAAACCATTAAGATGGTAGGGGCTGGTCTTTAGGTGCTTCACCCCACAGTTCTTCCATACAAGCCAGCAAGTCTGACATGAAATTGCCACTTCTGCCAGTCAGTATTTCTTTTGGGAAACCTACCCTGCTGAAAATCTCTAACAAAGCATTTGCCACCTTTTCTGCCTCAATGGAGGATAGGGCCAACCACTTCAAGTTATCTGGTAGCATAATCTACTATCACTGGGATATAAGTTTTCCCTGTGGAACTAGAGGTACTCAGAGGCCCCACAAGATCCATAGCTAACCTCTAAAATGGCTCCTCAATCACAGGCAAAGGCATCAAAGGAGCTTTGACCTTGTCTCCTGCCTTGCCTACCTTTTGGCACTGCTCACAGGTCCTGCACTACCCTGTTACATCCCTGGAAATCCCAGGCCAATAAAAGTTCTGCATAATATGTCTGTTTGTATGCTTTATGCCGATAAGACCTGCAGAGGGAATGTCATGGTTTATGGCTAAAAGTGCCAGATTGGTAGGGTCTGGGCACTACCATCTGTTGTATTCTCTCACCCTCTAACACTCCCTCGGGGGTCCACTCTCTATACAGTAACCCTTTGTCCCAATGTACAGATTCCCCTTTTCCTTGACAATCAGGTGTCTCACTGGCTACCTCCCTCAGGCCTTGTAATGTAGGGTCTGAGAGCTGAGCCTGTCTCAACTCTCTCTTTGTAACCTTTCACAGGTCCCCTTTCACAGGAAGTCTGGTAATCTCTGACAGCAGTGCTTCACTGTCAGCCTGGGTGCTACTACTCACCTCTACCCTTGCAGTCAAAGGAACATCAGTACCCACAAGCAGCTGTAGTTCACCTTCAGTCTCACTGCTACAAGGTAGCACGCTCTCTGAATTAACCACCACATTAGTCCTGGCTTCAAGTGTGTGGTCTGTCTGGGTCCCCCCCAAGCTACCAGACCCACCTGCTCGTCTCCAAGCCTGACTGCATATAACTGCATGCATGCAAGGTACTGCATTATCAAAATCATTCCCTATCAGGATATCCGCAGGGATATCCTCAAACACACCTACTTGCTTGCTTCCTTTTACATTCTCCCAGTCAAGATGAACCCTAGCCAAAGATATTTGGAATGGGGTCCCTCCTAAAGCTCTGACTGGAGTAGACTGCCCAAGCAAGTAGTGCTCCACTTTAACCACTGCAGACTTCACAATGGTTAGGTCAAAGGCTGTGTCTCTCTTAGCAATGGTCTGTTTCCCATCTACATAGGATATAACCTCTTGTGGTAGTTTGGTACTCTTGTTGTCTCCAGACAACTTACTGCTGGCATTCTGTCATTCCCACTTACTGGTCCTCCCACCTTTTGTTCCCCACCTTGCCTCCGTGGACATCTATATGCTACATGACACCACTGGTTACATTTAAAACACTTAACCCTGGATCCTGGCCATGTACCTGAACTAGTGGCTTCTCCTGCTACTGGCGGACTCTGTTAGGGTGGTTTATGCTGCCCAGCATGGGTTCCCTTAGAACCATGTGCAGTACTGGGTATCCGTTTCCTGTGCAGTGATGCCCTGCTTGCTAGGTATAGGTCTCTCTATTTCCCCAATTCATCTGTGGTCCTGCATTCCCTATCTGTCAACCAGATTCTCATGTCCTCAGGCAAAGTGTTAAGGGCTTGTTCTCTCACCAAAAGGTGTGCCAGCCCTTCAGAAGTGGTGACCTGACACCCCCTCACCCATCTATGAACATAAGTGCTTATCTCAGATATATATTCACACACACTTTCATCTGCCTTGTGTCTATACTCACAAAACTTTTTTCTGTAAACTTCAGGTGTTAAATTTAAACACTCCAATAAACAATGTTTAACAGTATTATAATTTAAGCAATCAGCATCAGACAATTTAGAAATAGCAGTTACAGCTTTACCATGGAGTAAGGGGATCAGGAACCATACCCAGAGCCCTTGGTCAACATTATGCTGTTTACATACCCTTTCAAACATATGGATAAAACTATCAAAATTATCACCCTCTGTACATTATGGAAGAAATTTACTGACCTTCGTGGCTTCTGGGGTTCAGTTATTCCCTTCCCCATTACCTCCATGACCCTGGCAAAGAGTCAGCATCTCCTTCTCATGTTGCCTCTGCCTCTCCTTTTCCTCAGCTTCCAGACATCTCAGTTTCTCATTTTCTTCAGCCTCCAGATATCTCAGTCTCTCTGCTGATTCTATTTCCAAATGTTTGGCCTTCAGTTCAAGTCTCTTTAACTCCAGATGGATTTTTAAGTCCTCTGTGGAAAGGATGAACTGTGCATTTTCTGAAGACTGCACATCCCCAAGGCCAATCTGGTTGTCTTCCTGGTTGCTGGTCTATGAGGCAGCTGTGGCTACAGCTGCAGTCATTTCTGCTTTAGTCATGTTGGCATGCACCAATCCTTTGGCCTGGGACATCTCAGCCAACTGGCTCCTTGTCAGCTTGCCATACTCCTCTGCTGACATCCTTCCCTGCTCTCCCTGACTAAATAAATTAACAAAAATAAATAAATAAAACTATTATAATATCAAACTCTGAATGTTCACTGTGCAACTGATTGGGAGTACAAACACCTTCTTCAATGATCACTGTTTACAGGCTACAGGAATTCAATATCCACACCACAGAATTCCAATATGTGGATATCCCACCACTGCCAACCAATAAATGTGACAGTCCACCACTGGACTGGTAATTGGAAAACCTCAGTCCTCACCACTGGCACCAGTGGGGGATGTACACTGAGAGGATGACAGGTACACACACAGTATTTCCAGATGCAGCTCATTGTATCAAGTGCAATTTCCCTTAAGAGCGCACAGAGACCACAGTCAGTCTGGGGCTGGTTTCTCCCTCTTTCTCCAGATCCCCAGTAAGACTGTCCACTGGCACAGCTATAGAGTTGAGATCTCAGCTGAGTGGCCAAGCCAAGACCACCAGCACCCTCTCTTTCCAACCAGTGCTTCGTGTCCCTGCCCAAGTAGCTGATACACACACTCTTTGAGGTTTGATTTTAACACACATACACACACACACACACACACACACACACACACACACACACACACACACACACACACACACACACACACACACCTCCAAAGGCTGGCACACATTTACTAGCTATGCCCCCCCCTTTCCCAGACTATAAGGTAGTTATAACTGCCACCAGCCAGCCCTTTATCAACTACTTTAAGATCCTTAACAAAGGGTGTCCAATCTCACTGTGTAATGTTGCTATCAATAGAAAAGGTAGTTTGACCAAAATCAAGGGTATTAAGAGTGGCCTACACAGTGTCACCAATTTAATATGCAAGTACTCTCAGAGCTTAAAAATGTCTAGACAGACCAGCCACAATGAAAGGTTTAAATATATTTAATAATAAATATTAAAAGAATAAGAAAATACCCAGTATATATTTACAGTGATAGCAGAGTTAAAAATCACAGAAAATATTTAAAACAACATTGCAGGACAGTCTCAAATAAATAAAGAAAAATATCTAAGCTATGTTTTGTTATATTCCTAACTATATCTAAGATAATTATTATAAACTAGTACACTTAATTAGAGCAGCAAGGCAGATGTAGTGAGTGGATCTTGATGTTGTCAGGTCAAAGACATAATACAGAATGCAGAGTCTTTCTCAGACAGTTCTAAAATTAATATCTCAAATATTACTGCTGGGATAGCTTGCAGAATGACATCATGTCTTGTCATCTGACTCTATCACAGGTAAACTCCCCACTGCTGAAAGCTAGCAGTACTTAGCATCCACCTGTGAAAATACAGACACAAGGGCTTTTCCTCAGATCTATGTAGATCCTGGAAGTCATAAAACAATAACACACTTCCAAGACAATACAGAAAACTTCTCTAGTACAGACATTATGTCTGTTGCTGCATTGAAACTGAACAATAACATATTTTTATGGCCTGGCCATAAAGTAATTTAAATTTGGTTATTTTTCTGTTATTTTTCTGAAGTTAACCTATTGTATTCCAGTTTCCCCTGTTAAAATATATACATTTAAACAGTTTCAATAATATACATACATTTCTGTTCTATTCCAGTAGGGTACAATACACTGTGGTTACATTTCAAATAGCACTTTGTAAAATACCTCTTCAGCACACGTCTGTGCAAACCATCTTATATGACATACAGCTCTAATACACTTGTAACACAAATATCCCATATGAATCAAGTTGATATTCACAAATGACATATAATTATTTACAAAATTCCAGATAGCTGAGCTGGCAGTATCTCCTTTTGTTACACTTTTATATAAATGTTAATATTTACAAATGACATATAATTATTTACAGAATTCCAGATAGCTGGGCTGGCAGTACTTCCTTTTGTGACATATGTCCAGAAATAAAAATAGCTTATTAACTTTATTTATTTTTATTTTATTTATTTAACATTTGTTGACCGGGAAAGTCCGACTAGGTTCCACAGATCCTGTTTTCAGCAGAGGCCCGGGGAAAAAATGCTCCAGAAGCATGTCTTTAGAATGTGGGAGGGAGGAAACCCACTCGAACACAAGGAGAACATGCAAACTCCATACAGAAGGCACCCCAGCTGGGAATCGAACCGGAGAACCTCTTGCTGTGAGGTGACAGCATTAACTGCTGCACCACTGTGCCACCCGCTTTATAAACTTGTGAACTGCATACTGTTAAGTAAACAACAAATATATATATATATATATATATATATATATATATATATATATATATATATATATATATATATTTAAACCCCTTTATTAAAATATCATTTAAGACATAGACACAGAGCCGAAAACAATCCGTATTAACATTTTCCCATTCACACATATTATTCATTGCAAGTTTTCTTTCTTTATAACTTTCTTTCAGTCCAACATTACATAAATGAGTCATTTCCTACCTCCTCTTAAACCACATTCCTCCTCCTCCTGAGCATTATTCTGTATGTATTATTCCCACAAATTCCATTTATTTCTACACAATTTGCTCTTTCCCTATTCTAAACATCCCTCTTTCGGTTATTTTATCCCTTTTACAATACTGAATACTTCATATACAGTTGGTTTATATTTTGATTTACATTTTCTAGTGATTGCTTTTTTGGTAGCCAACAGAATTAAAATTAATAATGCCTTATTATGTCTAGGCAATTCAGATCCTGTGGCCTAGCCAAAAATAATAATTTCCGTAGTTACATCCGTTTGCTCCCCAAATATTTCTGACAGAGTACACTGTATGAAAATTTTTAAATCTGACAGGTCATTACACTCCCAAACCCATGTCCCCAGTTACCTCTTTCTTCTCTACCAGGCCTCCAACATTTACTATCTACCCGAGGAAAACTTTTTTTTTTACTTGAAGTTTACTTGGAGTACAGAAATACCCATGCAAACACTTCCAAGCAAAGACCCTAAGGCGTCTGGACTTTGTTTCATACTTGAGAGCCATGCATTCATCCTCCTATTGTTCCCTTGTAAATTGCCTTTCCAGTCTTTCGTCCTAATCTTTTATAACCTCCTCTGATTGATTCGTATAGCTATCATGCAATATGTTATATGGCCTACTAATTTTTGCTTTTTTACACTAGCTTATGTTCTACATCTGACTAAAATCTTTACTAGAATAGGTGTTTCATTTGGGACATGCATATCTCTTTCTCTTTGCTCATACTGTGATAAGGAAGGCAGTCTCTTACCTGCAGTCCAAACTTCTTCTCTTTCTTAGCCTCATCCCACTCTAATACCTTTCCCTCTCCAGTTATTTGCTCCCAATACCTTGGATCCTTTGCCAGTTTTCTCCAATAAATTCCAGCCCCATTTTGCCTATTTTCTGTACTCTTACTTGCACTCACTCCTATTGGCAACAATCTCCTTTCACCATTCAGGTGTTCATATGCTAATAGGTGGTTACTAGGCTATTGACCTTAAGGTCTTTATAAGCCTAGCTGTGTGTACCCAGTATAATACTAGAGAAACCCAATATAAAGATTGTGCTTAAACTTGAGATCTTAGTTAGCAATGACTGCCCATGTCTAAGAGGGTCATAAGAGGAATCCTCGGAAAGAATGTACAGTTTCCCATCCAGTCATCCAGACTATGCTTAAAAAGGGTCATAGAGGGGCTCTGTTTGGTGTGAACTGGTAGCCTATTCCAGAGGCATGGCAACCTCTGAGAGACATATCTGTCTTTCCAGCAGGTCCTATTTATGTCGCATGCCAGGTTAAGGTCCCTGAAGTGGGTGACCTTTTACCTATTGACTTGCGCATGTGTAGCATTTCCATTAGGTTTGGGTCTGAGATTACTCTGTAGGCCAGGCACAAGTCTCTTCTAAGTAGTCTGTATGCTACTGAGTACAGTGGCAGTGTCTTCAGTCTGTCAATCTATGACATGTTCTGAAGACCCTGAATTTTCTTGGTTAGAAATCTCTGAGGTCTCCCAAGTTGCTGCAGGTGCCTGGTGAGGTACATACCAAAGGGGGCATTGTACTCGATTATTGATGTGATGAGGGTCACATACAGGGGAGTTATGACCTCTTTTGCTTTTGAGGCAATGCCTTTGCTAATGAGGTGTGTAATGTAGAATGCCTTCCTTACCACAGTAGACACATTGTGGTCAAAGTTTAGGCTACAGTCAATTTGCATTCCCAAGTCTCTCACTACTGAGTTGTTACTTAGGGTATTATTATTTATATGATGGTATGTAGGAATATATTTTTTACTGAAGGGGATGATAATGCATTTTTAGCATTGAGTTTGAGTCCATGGTTTTGGCACCAATCATTGGTTTGTGTAAGTCCCACTTGAAGTATGTTGACATTGTTTGGGGATTTGATGATTCCACCTATTTTGCGGTTTTCAGCAAACGTAGTCAGCCACAGCCCCTGTGTTTTGGCCTGAACTTCTGAGAAGTATATTCCAAGCAATAGGGGGACCAGCACTGACTCCTGTGGAAGCCCACTGTTGACAGGTCTGCTGGTTGAGGTAAAGTCCCCAACTTTGACTGAGTATGATTTGTCAGTGACCCAGTTAGCACCCCCACGACAACTTGAGGATTGATATTCAACTGGGAGAGTTTATCAATGATGCCCAAATTTTGGGTTGTGTCAAAGGCCTTGGCTAAGTCAAGGAGGCTGTATGCACAGATTTGCCTTCATCTATGACTCTGATAACATTTTCGAAGAAGTCCACCAGGTTTAACAGGCAGGACCTGCCTTTGACAAAATCAAACTGTGTCGAATCAAGGGTTTGGAGATCACCTGTATCATTATTTATAAGGTCCATGATGATTCATTCCATGACCTTACAGATAAGGCTAGTTACGCTTATGGGTCTGTAGTTCCTAGGGTCTGTTGCTGTACCTCCTTTATGAAGGGATAACATGGTTGCTATTTTCCATTCAGCAGGAGCAAACCCAGTACTCAGACTGTGGTTGAACAGGGTACCTAATAGAGTTACTAACTCATGTTTTAGGCCATTTAAATTGCAACCTGGGATGCCACCTGGTCCCATAGAGGATGTGCTTTTGGCCTTAAAGAAAGCATTAATAACTTGCTCTTTGGAGATGCAAGGTGGGGGTGATGTAGAGGGAATGCTCTGTGGAATGTTTGGAGGGGACAGGGGGATGAAATTTCACCAAACCTGTCACTAATAGGTTACAGATTTTTGCAGGATCAGTTTGTGTGATGCCATCCACAGCTAGTTCAGCACATGTCTGGGTCCTACCCTTTAGGTTAGAGATATAGCTGAAGAATGCCTTATGGTTATCCTTACCTATAACTGCTACATTTTTTTGAAGTTGTCCTTAGAAGATTTTACAAATTGTCTTATTTGTTTGTTCAAGCATAGGAGGGTGTTCTTCCAGTCCTGGTACCTTTCTTTTTTATTCTTAAACAGCAACTTCTTCCTCTTGTTGTATAACGTATTAATACTAGATACCCACCAGGGAGGCTTGTTTTTTCTTGAACATCTTGTTTTGATCCTATAAGGTAGTATATGTATTTATACAAGGCATTTGTGTATACCTTAGTATAGTTGTCAATGCCATCTGTGGGAACAGGAGTTTGGAAGTTATTTATGCCATCCCCTAGGAGGGTATAATTAGCTTTGGTGAAATGTTTTAGCCTGATTTCACCTAAGAGGGGTTCAGGTGTTAAAGCTACTTCAAATGTGACTGATTTGTGTTCAGATTTAACCTTTGAGGGTCCTATACTTGTGGTGGTGCAATGGTCACCTATGTTAGTCAGGGACCAGGTTGAGAATATTTGAGCCCCTTGTGGGGTTACATACTATTTGTTCCAGGGCCTTGATGTTAACAAAGTCTAGGAACCTTTGTGGGAGCATGTTGGCACATATGTAAGTTTCCTAGTCAATGGAGGGATAGTTAAAATCGCCCATGACTAGAGTGTTTGGTTGTAACTTGATAGACTCAAGTAGGTCCAAATAAGCAGCTTGGGTATCCTAGTTAATTGAAGGAGACCTACAGCTAACGACGGCTTGAAGGGGGGGGGGGTCTTACCAACAGTTAGTTGAACTTGGAGTTACTCCATGCAGTTTTCCTGTATGACCAGTCTAGAGGTGTACTTATCTTTGATGAAGATAGATACTCCTTTGGATCTCACATGATCATTTTGCAGTCTGAAAGTGTGGAAGGCATTGTAGCCTTGCAAGGCTGGGGTACTCTCTTCCACCCTGAACCAAGTCTCTGTGACTGCACAGACATCAACATCATCCAGGGTGAGGAGAGCTTCCAGAGAGTGCATTTTCTGATTTAAAGCCTAGCGTTTAGTAGCATAACCCTTAATTTATTTGTGATATTTTCATGTCGTAAATTTTGTTCTTGAGATCTTGCCTAAAAAAGGCTCTACGGGGGAGGTAAGTGCCTTAGCCAGTAACTGAAGGCCTAGAGGTGACATGTGAAGACCACCTCTGGCAAAGCAGCATGGTCTACTGACCATGTCATCCCAGGCTGAAAGGAACTGGATCCCTTTAGAATGACACCAGAAACTAAGTCAATTGTTGAAGTCAATCATTTTTTGTTTATATTGTGGTATCATCCTAGATGAGGGAAGAATGCTGCTCAAGGCTAGGAACATACCTGCCTAGTACACATATTCAGAGAGCTCAATCATGTCTCTCGTCATATAGTCCAGTGAGGTACATCTCAAGTCATTTACACCAACATGAACTATGATGGAGTCATAATGGTACTTATTGTTGAGAGACTTGAGGGCATGTGTGATCTGATGGATCCCAATAGATAGCTGACAGTAACCTTCTCCTTATCCAGCCTGGTGAGTGGGACATCTGTATGTTTCACAATGGAGTAACCTATGACTAAAACATTTGTTTTAGATGTGATTTGCTTTAGGGGTTTATTTGGTGAGACACTGGTGCATGTGTTTTTATGTGTATTGAGTGCTACACATGCTGTATTAGGTGCAGCGTGTTTGTGTTTGGAAGGTCTCTGGTTTCTGATGAGTACCTCTGCATATGACAGTTTATGTGTTGAGTGCATGGTTTGCGTAGGATGTATAGTATGTGGGGTGACAACCTGTTCAGTGTTAATTTTCTGTGCGTGAGGGAGCAACGATTCCAGATTCTTAGTGTAGATGCATCTCACACAAATTGTACTTGGGTGGTTTAGGAGGGTTGTCAGTGTACATGAGGCATTTGCCACACTGCCTAAGTATGCACATGTCAATCAGTCTGGTAGGAGAAATGGAAGGAAAATGACGATCCATAATGCTAGGTTAAATCCTGTTTTCACGGGGTGGATGGGTGTGGTATAAATGGGTACTCTAAATGGGATCTACTAATAATGGGAGACTATGGAAAGAGTTTCCTGTAGAGGATTTAAACTGGAGAGATTTGCTTATATGCAATTATGGGGAGCCACCTTTTATGCCAGCAGGATGAAAGACTTTTCTAAAGTTAAACCTTCAGGTCAATCAGATAAAAACACAAAAGCTATGGACTAGTAGTTCCCACCTTGGATGGGTTATCTTAGTTCTTAAAATACTTTCGGCAACTTTATGAATATAATATTCTGTGTGGTTGTTATTCTTCTTCTTAATGATCTGCGCCCAAAACCCCATTTCTCCTTATTCCTTCAACTCCCCTCCCCAACTTCATCATCATTCATTTCCACTGTGAATTATAACCTTCACTGCAGTGGTGGTGCTGCGGTAGCATTGTCGCCTCACAGTAAGACATTGTCCTGTTCGATTCTCAGCTAGAGTGTCTTCTGTGTGGAGACATGCGTGAATGGGCGTACCTTCATTGAAGGTTGTGCATCAGGGCTGGCAACTCGGCACATAAAAATCTACTGCCAATCATTAGCTGACCGGAGTTCTGCTGTGGCGACCCCTAACTGGGAAAAGCCGAAAGACACAGCAACAACAACAACAACAACCTTGTGTTTTATATATGAGCCTTAACTGTGTAGCTCTAAAATATATCTTCAAATCAGGTAATCCTAAACCATCTTGTTCTGGGAGGATCACTTTATTCCACTTAACTTTTGCCCTCTTTCTTTCCCAGATTAATTCTTTCAACTCAATTACTATCTACAAGTTTTCCATTGGGTGAATGAAATATGCCTGAGATGTATATAAAACGAAAGGGACTAAAAATGTTTTTACTACTTGTATTTTACTATTCATTTCCATAAACAAGAGCTTCCAGCCTCTCTGTTTTTGTACTATCTCTTGTGATGATAGGTACTGCCATTTGTGCAGTAGGGCAGTGTGTGTTTAATGTATATCAATATAGCTAGCTTGAGTTTTGTAAAGAATTTTATCTCATTTGACTATCACACTAATTTGTACAGATGATTGTGTTAAAAATGTATTTGTAATGTTTCTTGTGTTGAAAATGCATCAGTAGTGGGTCCTGCTGGACAGAAAAGAGATGTACATGTATGTCAGACAGGATTATTATAAATGATTAATTGTATATGTTTTAACAGAGAATTCTGGAAGGAAAGAGATTAATCTCAGTCCAGCTAATTTTGAAAAGTAGGTTGAAAATTAAATGGGGTGGTTTAGGCCATAAATATTTTATCTTTCAGGTCTGATTGAAGCCATGGACAAAATGTCTGGGAAAACCGGGACCAGGAATCTTACTGTATTGTCCTTAGGGGTGACCTAATTGCTATCCTGGAAGGGTGGAAGTTTTTGAAATTGTTTTATAACTTTCAGATGCTATAACAGAACTTAGCAAAGCTAAGGGTATGTATTGTACCAGAGTCAGGTGACCAGATGCGATGTCATTCTATAACCAGCACTGAAATGATTTTTTTAGATATTAGTGAGACATACAATGGAACTCTTGCAGCAGCACTTTGTTTTTCCAAACCTGACAGGAAAGATCTCTCACAGATATCTCACACAACCTCACACCTCATCTTGCCTTGCTGGAGTAAGCAACTCAACATTCATCATCTTGCCTTGCTGTAGTAAGTAACTTAACTGGGGAACAGTAATTCTTTAGTCAGTGAGGAAAATATAGTGAGATTAGTTCATAGGTTCATAGGTTCATAGGTTTATACTAGGCTATCTGCCCTAAGGCATTTATAAGCCTAGCCCAAAGTTTTGTGGCTTACGCCACCCCTTATGTTAAAAAATACTGTGCCCATTAGTTTGTTGTGCCTCTGTCCAGCAGTGACACAGAAATGATTCCCGGGGTAAACCTACGATCTCCCATCCACCGGTCAAGATTTCTCTTGAACAGAGCCAGCGAGGTGCTCTGCCTCACATTGTTTTTCTGCATCTGTGTGACTCTATCCAATTGTTTTTCTGCATCTGTGTGACTCTATCCAACTGCATTATTTTTTATATCTCCTGTGATTGAAACTGGTGTTTATAGTAACTCAATAGTCAGTATTCTCATGTTTTCTATTTTATTATTTATTATTAAATATTTATTTACTGTTCATTGTGGCTGGTCTTTTAGAGAATACTTTTAACATCTTAAGTGTACTTACACGTATTTTAGTGACACTTTGGCAGTTCCTGAAAGCCTTATTGCATTGGTCAAACTCTACTCAGTGTCGTAGCTAGAGTTTGTGCCACCCAGGGCTGCCTTTGAGTTTGCCATCACTCCCCCCACACAAAACCATGGCCAAATGGAGCCCTCCCATTCACAGGCCTCCCCTGCTGCAGCCATTCCAGTGTCCCATTACTTGGCTATTTCTCCCCATTTACCATAAACACTATAATGTGCATGCTGCTTTATGCTTTACTTCAACAATGATTTCTTGGATTTCATTTAAAACTTTTATTTTAAATTTTATAGCACAAACACTGATAGACATCTGCTAAACAAAGCAATACAGTCTCACAATGAAAACAGACTTAGCATTAAAACTTCTCTACCCTTGAAACTTACATTCATTGAAACAGCATTGAAATCCACATTAAAAGAAAATGCATCTGCCCAGTGGCAGATTAAGTTCACCTTTGGGCTGTTTTCAAATCACAGGCCCCTTGCAAACATATTTAGGACCATGCAAACAATTCATAGGCTCCGGAAGCTGTTGAAGACTGGGGGGGGGGGGGGCGGAGGGTGAGAGGGGCACTTAGTGATCTAAAAAGGACAATTTTTTTAAAACTATTTACTACCACAACATATGTTCACTTGCAGGACATTTTAAGCTTAGCCAATTCCCTTTTGGTGCTTGAATTAACATTTCCTGATTGGTCTTACCTATCCCATGGCTGATAATTGTATATTAGCCAAGTGAGAATAACTGTGATCATAGCATAGATAATTTGAGGGGACCCATGTAAGGGATGCAGCATTTTTGAACTGTCTCTATCCATTAGTGGCATGAGGTGCAATTTTGGAGTACATTTTCTATTACATATCCTTAGATACAAGTGATATTTGAATATGGACAGGGATGAGCTTTGTTTCACTTGAATGGATACTCTGTTCTGGAACAGTGGTAGCCTCTGTGATATTACATTTGCTCTGTCAGTTAATAACAGTGTTATGCCATCATTTCAATAATAGTTTTATTTTTCCTAGTAATCATTTGATACGAACAGGCAAGCAGAATGCACAGAACTACTGGTCCAGTAGGTAAACACAAATTACACTGCCTTTATTTTATATTAGTTATGTTCTGATATATTATCATGCAGTCAAAATTGAAAACCATGTGACAGCTGAATTGAAAAACATGCTGTCCAAGTGTACAGGGGCAAAAATAAATAAACCCTAGCATGGAAATGACAGAAAATTTAGAAGTATGCCAAATTGGAGTAGAAGATTAAATCCAAACAATTGCTCAGTTGAAAAAGGCTCTGAAGTGAGAGTACTGTATGCCACACACAATGAGTATTAATACTGTATTATAAATGAAGGATAGGGCATCAGACAACAAGGCCTGCCTTATATTATGTCAAGCTATTTTATTTATGCGATCTACAGAAAGTCGGTTATCACTGACTCTGCTACTTAGGATTAGTTTCCTGTGTTGAGCTCACCAAGTTCCAGGATAGTGTCAAGTACCCCCACCACAGGTCTCCGTGCTGTAACAAAACCAGTCATACATTGTACAGTTCAAGATGATGGTCTATAGGCTTTGGAGAATATGATTAGCCTTAATTCTGATGGTAACAAATACTGGTGTTGTACTCATAGCTGCGGTCCCTCACCAGAGAGACTCATACCAGCATGCAGGAACTGCCAACAGCTCATGCATGAATGTATGCACTTATTTACTTGTTCATTTCCCTTTGTTAATCAAGGTAGAACACTGATCCAGATGGACCATTTTCAGGTTCAGGTGCAGCAAGCTTTTATGTGAAACACAATTCCATACTTCACAGGTTCAGCCTCTCGTTTCTCAGGGAGATGAAATGGTGACTACTTACTCTAAAAGCCCAGGGATAAGGTCTCCAGGGGAGTGACTGGGAGACTAGCTGGCACCTTCACCTGTACAGGTGTTGTTGTCATGGACCTTAGTCTGACAAGTGTGACATGCAATCACAGTGATTGCTTCATACAATCCCACTTGAAACTTTGAGATGTCAGTTATGCATTAATACAGCCATTTGGAAGCTCCTGGTTTTTCACCCCAGCATAGAGTGGCACAGGTAAGCGCACTATACTCTCCCTTACATAGAACAGGAAGCCTTTCTCATCAAAACTCATTTTTTGTTTGCTGCATAAAATATCTGTTTACATAAAATGAATGGAAATATATTCATTATTTAAAATAGTTTATTTCTTGTACATTTCCAAAATGTTTCTGAGTATTAATTTTGGTATTCTACTATACATGATAGTAAACATTAAATGTCTGAAGGATGATCCTAATTAACCTTTCAGATTTCAGTTAGCTGATCATTCCACTGTGAAAATACATCATTTATGCTTGTAAGAGAAATATTACAGTAATGGATAATTCTGTCTCACTGTGACCAGTTCTAATGCACTCTGAATCCATTGAACTGTATGTTGACTGCAGGATGCCATGGATTGGTTTGCCTTGCAGCTCCATCATTTTGCAGTTAGAGCCACTTTACTTTTGCACTGCCTTTAGTTCAGATATTAAACTTACATAATCATCTGCACTAGGAAAATGGATGACAATTACGGCAATTACAACACCCCCATGTCTACAGGAGAGACAGAGAAGGCAGCAGAATACAAAGTCATAGTAATTTAAACCAGGGTCAAGACTCACAGCTCCTTAAGGGACATTACAGAAACATTAGAGGACCTAATCTCTGCATACATATTTTTGTTATTTAAAACTGCAGCCATAAAATAATAATAGTCATTCCGTTCCTCATCTTACTTTCAAAGGTTATATCTCTGGAGATGGCACTACAGGAAAGGGCAGCAGACCTGAATGTGAAACAAAATAGGAATGCGAATCAGTTTGCAACAGTACAGCAACATAGCTAAGAGAAAGTGGCACAGAATGATTTAGCACAATATAGTGTCTATTAATATAGCTCACGTTTTGCTTAGACACTTCCAATGAATAAACATTTCAAACAACATCAGTATTTGAAATAGTAATGAAAAGACATATTTTAGCAGGCTGAAATACAAAGGGCAATGGTTGAGAAATGAATTTTAAATTAATTTATCTTTCTTTTCTGTCTGCTTTTGAGATAAACAAAAAAATAATTTTAATAAGAACACATTAAAGTCTCTCATCAAATCATTTAATTTAGTTAAGAAAACACTGAAGTGTGCCACTTAAGCATTTAAACTTGTATTACTGAGGTAGTACAGAGTGGCCCAGACCTCTCAAATGCCCCTGTTTTGGAGGAATGTTCCTGTTTTCACGCCTCATTTAGGATGCACCTATTTTAAAGGTATGTCCCTATTTTCAGGCTTGATATACCCCTTCACACAATTTTCTAAATTCCCCTAATCGCATATGATTTTTGAAACTGTCTGATACACAGAAAACTACACTACATGACCAACATACTAGTGGCAAAAATAATCAAAAGAAAGGGAACACACGCCTTATGTCTTCCTTTTTTTCTGAAGCAAAACTAAATGACCTTGTGTGGTAGACGTTTGTGATACAGTTTATTAAAGCCTACACATTTTGCAGTCTCAATTGGCTTATATTTTTTTCATCACTTTTGACATTTTCTGTTTTTGAATGTGTTTCTGAGTAGCAACCCACATTCCTACTGGAAGAGGGAAGAGTTATGCGCTATTTGGTATTCAAATTTCATGCTAATTAGATGCCCATTTTTTTAGATGGATGTTCCTAGTTTCAATGTCTGCAGGTTGAGATGCATACTGAGTTCTGATGCACACATATGTAATATGCTTAGACAGAATCCTGGCACTCATTTCTGGAGTTAAAGTGATTACATTTGCAATTTCCTATGATTAAAGAACAACTGTTTTGGTATGCTGGAATGCTAGAAGGGCATTATTGCCCATGCCTGAAATAGTATTATGTATGTATGTATGTATGTATGTATGTATGTATGTATGTAACTTTGGCAAGAAACTTAAAAAACAGCATTAACTCATATCTTATTCTTCTTTGCAGTATAGGTGGCCCTCCATTATTCTGAGTTAAACTGCATAATGGCAGAGGGGGAACCACACTAACATGACTTTTGCACCCAAGGCATGCAACTCTGGGTTACCAAAATATTACATCACATTTTCATTCCACTTCTTTCAGTGTTCAGCCTCTGCTGACTTAGAAGACAGTATCCTGAGTTAATACTTTGGAGTGCTCCTGCAGACACTTTCAGAACACTTTTGCAATAGTCCCACTTTCATTCTTCTAGCACTTAAGCAGTGTTATGGGGCCTATCATTTTTATGGCTACCCCTGTGTGTGCGTGTGTGTGTGTGTGTGTGTGTGTGTGTGTGTGTGTGCGTGTGTGTGCGTGTGTGTGTGTGTGTGTGTGTGTGTGTGTGTGTGTGTGTGTGTGTGTGTGTGTGTGTGTGTGTCTGTGTGTGTGTGCGTGTGTGTGTGCGTGTGTTCATCTACTTGCTATTCCCCCTTTACTACCTTTAATATCTCCCCATTTTCTCACCAGCTGTGTAATGAACTCTGCTGGCACTTTGCTGTGCAGGCCTTCTCTGGCCTGCTTTTAGTGCATGAGTTACTGCCACAAGGCACTTTGTTATACACATAAGTGCACATAGCCTCAGGCAAACCACCTTACTGAATTTATTGATCATGTGACACAACACAATGTATCCTTTTCTATACAGTTAAGTGGTGTAACAGCTGCTAGTCGCATCCACAATAATTTACTATGCAACCCATTTCTGTGAGTATCTGTTCTGTGCCAGTCCTAATACATATCTAAACAGCTATGGGTGGCATCACACTACAGAGTCCTTATATTTCATCTTGCTTCACAATGAAATGACTATTTCTCAATACCCTTAATTTTATTTTCTGATGTTGTAGGATGTGAAACTATTGTATACAGAAAAACAATCATTTGATTTTTATGTTAAGTAAATGTTTATTTGTTTGAATCGCATTTAAAAACTTAGCAAAAATGCCATAAAGCAAGAAAAATCTTCCCCCGGATTTACTAATCTTCCGTGTAAGACTAGATTAGTCTTACATGGAAGCACCAGTGTAAGAGTATGATGGCAGCACGCCATGCATATTAGTGAGGGTGCGCTGCCTCAACTCTAAAGCTTACACGGAGCGTGGATGAGTGTAGGGGGTATGTCTGACTGCCGAGCAGTCCGAAAATTCACGCCCCTGCAATGAAGAAACACCGCAATTTCGAGTTACATGACCGAGTCCGCTCACATGTGTACAATGTAACACTACACTCCCCCATATGTAAAATAACTGACAAAATTAAAAATAAAAAGAGTTTTTTATTTATTTTTTCATCCGATAAAGCTGCCCATATTTGCACAGGTTTGTGCAGGTTTGCCCATTGCTTAGCTACAGTTAGCAGCTTAAACACCAGAAGAGGATAATAAGAAAAAATATATGCAAGTTAAGCAAAATAGCAATAGCGTAGTGGTTAGAGCCTTTGCACAAAGAGGAGGCATTCCCGGCTCGAGTCCCACTACTGCACGTTCCATTTTCTGTTGGAAATCTGTATACAAAAATATTTCCTGACATTTTTTATGTATAAGTTTTGTAAAAAACATTGAAATGTTAAATGTAGTAGTGAACGAATTATATATGATTATGCATTCTGAGGCATGAGTACCCTATTTTAAGCAATATAAAGCACTGCTAAGCACATTTTACCATTGTTAAGCATATTTAAATCCAATTGTGCATAGCTGCACACTGCGCTAACCAGTGCAAATGCAATGTATTTGCACGTAGCTGCTCACCGCGCTAACCAGCGCAATGTCGGGCAACATTGAGCAACGTTGAGCAACACTGGGCAAAGTTGAGCAAAGTCGGTTAAACATGCTCACACCTCCTTTACTGTACCTTAAGCAGTCAGGTCTGCCCAGTAGGAAAATAAAAAGGAGTGACAGGGCTTGAACTCAGGATACTGTGCACTATAGTCACAGTACTTAACCACTAAGCCATTTCAGCATTTCATAAACATGCACTTTCAACAGACATATATCTATCAAAGGAATTTTAAACATTGCCAGCATCAGCTAAGCAGGCGTGCCTACAGCTGTGTTTTTCCAAAACTGGCCAATCACAAATAAGTGTGAGAAATGAGGCATATTTAAGCTCCACAGGCAGGAATACTTGCTATAACTGGTTGTAGCTTCCTTCTGCAGTCAGCATGGCCAGTGTTGGAGAAGGCACTCGATTTAGAGTGCAATGCTGGGGCATCCAGAAGTCCAAAGTAATGGTTTGGCTCCTTGTCCACAATCATGAGGAAAGACTCCTGCAGGGCCAGTATCAGGGTACCCAATATAAAACGGAGGCCTGGAACAGTCTTGCCCCTGATCTCACCAGTGCCACTGGTGTTCCTCGGACTGGTGAGCAGGTCAGGCACCATTATTCTGACCTGAAGTGACATAGAGAGGATCAACTGGACCAGTGGATTCAGGAATACCGTACAATGCCTAATGCCCCAGTACTGAGTAAGTAGCCATTGTATTAAGTAGTTAAGAATTGCTATGCTTGTCTATACTATGGATAGGTATGTCTCAATATCACTGAATTTACTTCACAGATGCAGGTGTGCGGGCTATGAACCAGCAAGCCCATGAAGATAGGCTGCAAAGGCTGCGTCATCAGGCAGATTAGTAATTATTCTGCGTGTACTGTTATATAAAATAAATGAGAGAGCCTTAAAAAAGTCTTTTAACCAAATAAATAAAGGTGTAATAATCCTTTAATAAATTTATGATTCATGGAGTGCGTCTGTGTCATTTTCCTTGATATGTTGTTGTGCTGTTGCATTCTACAAATAGCAGTGTTTTATTAAGCAGTGTCAACCCACACTTGGGTAGGCCCATATAACATGGATGAAGGGAGTGCCAGTAGCTTGTATGCATATGTACAGCCCTCAACTGTTGGTTCATGGCCATGTACAGGTTAATCTGGCACATGAGTAGCTTGGTATTGTGTTCCCCAGAAATGTCAGTGTGCTGCCAGAAATGTAGGGAGCTGTTAACATATAACTGATACTTTCACCTGAACATGTCTAGATAATTATATGAAAGTAGATCTGTCAGTGTACCATCTTAGCAGTAGTGTGTGTGAGCAACTCTCAAAATATGTTGCAGTAACATCTGCATTTTGGACAGTTTGTATGTAAGATACAGCTCATGTATATAATGAACTAGCAAAATCCAATTGCACAATATAAGGACATTGGGTAGTGTAATAATACATGTAAGGGACATATAACTGCAGTTAATAGGAATGTAGTGAAAACTAAAAGGATATATAAGTTGTTAATTGAGCTATATTTTCCCACCCTACTGTATGTGCATAAAAAAATGCAATTCCACACCTCAATTGGTATGTCTAATCTCAAAACATTTGTTGGGACATATGTCCTATTGGTTTATAAATATTTGCATTAATTTCTATGCATGTGCCCTGTTAAAATACCACAATATTGGTGGACTGTTGCCATCAATTCAACCTACATGCTGTTGTAATGTCCACTATTGTTCTATATATGCATGTGTTATGCTTGCTTTTCAACTGTTGAAAATCTGGTGTGTTGGGTTAATGGGAATACTTCTGCATGTTGTTATAACTAATTGGGAATGCTGTTGACTGTTACTAACCCATATCTTTATTAAACTCTCCAAAACATAGTTTGTTTGGGAAGGCCAGTCCCAGTGGACCCACCTGTCCCACCTCAGCTGGCCATGGCACCTGGCACCAGCAGATCTGGTGCCCAGCCTGGCACCCCCTCCTCCATTGGCCCTGTGCCACCTTCGGGTGGAAGTGCTGCAGGGGATGGGGCTCAGCCCCCCCGTGCAAGCGTGGGCGGAGGGGCACCTATCACCCTTCGAACAGTCCAGGCTGTGGTGCATAGAGAGATTGAATGTTCTGTTGCAGAACCTCTATGCCAGCTTGAGGCCCAAGTGGTGCAACATCCGGGTCAGCTTGCCCCTCCTACACAGCCCCCATCACAGCCACCCTCTGGGCTGTGAATGTGCAGTGGTGACTGCCCATGGGTGGGGACCTCAGTCCCACTGTTTCCATCTGTGGGCTCATGGGCTTGTTATTTCCAAACATCCCTCCCCATCAAAGGTGTTCGCCCACCACATGTGTCATATACCGCCCCTGTATGCGTCTTGTTTGTCTTGTCTATTTACCTCCCCAATCTACCTCCCCAAATATACCTACTTCCCCTACCCCACATTCCACTCTCACCTGAAAAAAAAGGGCAATCTGCTCCCCAAAAATATTATGCCCCATACATAGCTGCCCATTTTTCACACATATCCACTGAACACATGAAATGTTATTTAATTGGCATTACAACATACTTTGTTGTCCTCACCCCTCTCTCAGGGGTTGAAGGGTTCATATCTACCTCCAAATTTGTTGCATATGCACAGCTGTTGCTGTTGAAGAAATGGGCAGTTATGGACCTTCCCTACACCCGTCCTGTACATCCCGAGCTATTTTCCATACTGTCTTTCCCTCCTTGTGTCCCTTTTTCACCACTTTCCTATCTCCCCATTTTTCTTTTCTTTCAAAGAAATTAGTGTGGGGGTGAGCGGGAGTAAGCACTATTAAGCAGTAGTTAGCGGGTTTGCGCGAGTTTGCGCTTGTTTGTGCTTAGCTAAGCAATGCACTGCAATGCGCAAACCTGCACAAACTCACTTTCAACTGCTTAAAAGTGCCTTAGTCACTCTGTATGTGAGGGCCCTTGTTCTGCTCAGGAGCAAAATAAAACACCTCTCTACATCTCGAACCCCGGACCTTGCACACACCACACAACATGAAGTACCACTAAGCCACGGTAGAAATACATCAAGTTGGTGCTTAAATAATTATATCATGCATCAGAATGAGTGAATGTAAAGGAAAATTAGGAATACCATACCACAACTTGTTCTGTGGATGTTGACCAACAGTTGTTGTGGGATTACATTACAATGACTGTGATAAGAGAAGCAGCCATTCTAGCAGGAAATAATGTGACACCATCACTTTACAACCCCACACAGCATCACAGCAGGCAAACACTGGCACATCTGTTTAGGCAAAGGCCATACCTCCAAACTGTCCCTAATTTTCAGGGATGTCCCTGATTTTGACACAAATTTTAGCTCTGTCCCTCTGAATCCCTCCGAAAACTACTGACTTTGGCCAGAAAGGTGGTGAATTACACTTCATGAATAATGACAATAATTAAGAGTTAGACACTTCTTTTACTTCAGAAAAGGTATATTAATTCATATGCTCTGATTCTCTCAATGTCTCAACTTAATGGCACTAATATTTTAAAGGTGTCCCTGATTGTCCCTGACTTTTTCTTGACTTTTCCCTGAGTCTGTTCAAATATGTACCTGATTGTTTGAGAGGTCTGGAAGCGGCAGAAACACAGAGGCATATCAGCCTTTCTGCTGTTACACACTGTGCAAATAGCTTTGGAAGGAGTTTCAGAAGCATACCCTTATGTAGGAATACAATACTGAAATACAAATAGATGTAGCCATGTACTGGTAGCAACCAACTGTAAGAATGCCATTGCTCTATTGCTGAAAAGACCCGTGTGGTGCACAGACAAAAAATAACAGGCTATTCTCTGGCTATAATGTGGATAGGTCCACAGTTGGGAGTTACGCAGACAGACTACTTGCCTTGATAAACTAACATATACACAGCAACCCTGTAAATCCAGCAAGATAAAATCCACACAATACTACTTACGCTCTCTGTACTTCTGCAACCCTACCCAAATGTAGAATATACCTGTGTGTGCAGGGTCTACCAAGGATGTAGGTAAGCATACTCACAGTACTGAAATGTGTCCAGTTTTTCTGAGCAGCTTGTGCTAATGTCAACACTAAAAAAGCACAAACTGTTTAGAACTGAGTAAATGAATATTCACAGTATAGCAGTTCACAAACAATTCTTGTGCCAAAGGAATACATTTCTATAACTAGCTTTGTATGGCAGTTAATTGTAACAGTTGAAAAGAAAGTACATCTTTCCATGTATTTTGGGGTAGCATTTTGAGACGTGAGTGCATTTCTACACTGACAAGTGGGTACTGGAAGCAGCAACATTAGATCTGAGTACATCTCTGGCTACATCCCTGGCTTTTGATATAAGAACTATTCCAACCTTCTGTCTTAAACAATGATGTCCACACCAAACAACAATGATGTCCATCTTGGAAAGCTGAAAGGGCCACGCCTACATGAGTCAGCAATTTACAGCACTTGGTTGCTATGACAATGATTACTGCAATTACTACACAGCAGACTGCATGCAATTAGCAAATGGTGGTCACTAATTGGTGCAGAGGCCATCACATGCTCATGTGCAAATTCCTACAAAAGCAGGCTGCAATCTCCGCCAACAAACTCAATCACTCTATTGCAGAGACTGACAGAGAGAGAGAGACAGAGAAAAGGAAAAAGAAATATTACCAAATTATACAAAGGAAAGGTATGTGACACATATGTATTTACTGGCATGTAGTAGATGTTATTGAAGTGTAGTCTACATAATGTGAACCATTCATATGTGGCAGCAGTACTTCTTTATGCACAGATGTTCTGCTTAACTACTGCTATAGGCAATACTGTGTGTACCTGTGGGTAATGGGACATACCTGTGAAATGTGTAGTTCAGCATTAAATGTCAAAGATCTGATCCATGTTATCTGTGTTCTGTACAGTAGTGTGGCCAATGGCTGTTGGGGGGATTAGCGCTAACATTATACAAACATGGGTGTGACAGAACAACACATGCATGATAGTCATATTAAAGTGTAGCTTAGCATTGGAAACTGCTGTAGCAGTCTAGTATGCTTATCTGGCATCTGTTGCCATATATACCCCCCTAATGTTAATGTGTGTTCATATGTAACACCTGTTTGTGTTGCAGCAAGGCCCAACAGTTCAGCTGTGAGGTCCAGGGACTTACAACCGTGTGGACCTTGTGTGTGTATGCCACACACATACAGAGAAATATATATGTGTCATATATATTCATATCTGTGTATGTGCATAGAGCAGGGGACATATTGCAACTGTTTGTGAAGGGGGGAGATATATATGTTGGTGAAGGTTAGTATGTGCATATTTGTATGTAGGTTTTAGTGTGTGTCAAACAAGATAGCATACAGTGCTGGTATATGACATGTTGTGGTTAAACACTGTGGGTGGTTTGTTCAGTTTGCAATGTTGAAGCCAGTAAGGTCTGCTAAATATACCTGGGCTGTGAACACCTTCAATGCATTTATCCCAAGACTGTGCGATTTTATTGCAATACTGTACACCTTACATCCGTTGTATAATTGATATTCTCACTATGAAAGGTGAAATGTATATGTACCTACATATATATATGTATATGTAGACAAATGGATGTGTATATGTATATATATATATATATATATATATATATATATATATATATATATATATATATATATATATACTCATACACACCTACATCTACTTGTTGCAATAGATTCTCTATACTGTTGACTGACTGTGATGGTCAATATGTTTGTGAATACGTCAAAGATATGTATCTGTGGGATAGCTTAGTGGGAAACACACATGTTTATGTTATGGTATTATGGGTCCTTGATTTGATCCTAGCAAAATCTGTGTATTCTGTTGCTAGGCAGAACAAGTGCTATTGCATACAGTGTGATTAAGTCCCTTGGTTTTAACTAGGGTGTGTCATTGGAGGCTAAAGCACTACATCTATGATTATTGATTGGTACTGATGTTGAATGCAAATCCTGTGTGCACTGTAGTACTACTTGAAGCTCTGGGCCTGTACAGCAAAGCATGGTGTATGCCCACATTGCTTGCATCCACTGTTTTGTGTGGTCCCTGTATTCATCACAGATTACACTTCTCAAGATTAAGGTTGTGTAAGTACTGACACACAGTACTGTATAGTACACACTGAAAGCTTATCTGGGTTGTCATACCTTTGTGTCCTGTAATTATGTCTGATGTGTGTGTGGGTATGTCTGTAACATGTTCTTTGACATATGTGTGGTAAAACATATAACTGCGTAGCTAGCAACATTCATAGTGTACTACAGCAGTATGTGACCTATATTCCCAATTGTGCACATATTTTGGCTGCAGGTTTGGGATTAACAAGTTGTGTGGTATAACAGTAATACATTTACTGGACCTTACACTGATTGTGATAGATGATATATTTCTTTACACATCAGCTTGATGTATATCTGCTGTGGCTAGGTGGTGCATCGTGCTGCATACTGTGTGCCAGGTACTCTTGTATAGTCTTATATAGTGATTTTGTTTTGTTGCTGTGCAGAACATGGTTCATTAGATAGAGAGTGAACAAGGCACTTTCAAGTAGATGTGGGGTGAGCAGTGATAAGTGGCAGTTACAGTGTTTCACTCTCGGTTAGCTTATAGGTTGCTATATATGGCAGTTCAGTGATATCTGTACTGTATAATGTTAAATGTGCCATATGACTTGCTCAGACATATTTTTGTATTTATGTCTTCCAGGGATCATGGCCCATTGCAGGAACCCGAGTTACAGTAGTGCTGAAGATGATACAATTACTAGCAGTATGATTCAGCACTACCATCTCATGTTCTCATGAACCAGCCAGGACCAGCAGGAGCGTACTGCAATGTGGCAAGATGTTGTCCGCAGGGTCAATGAGGTAGGCCTGCATAACCAGACATATGAGCAGGTACGCCACCACTGCAGTGATCTTCTCAGACATGTCTGTCAATGTGCCACTGATGTGCGTAGACAACAGTTTGCAACAGGAGGTGGTGTTGATATCCATCCCCCCTCACCAGAGTGGAGGAGCTGCTCATGAGCTTGGTGGCACCTGCCCAACAACAACAGCAGCAGACATACATCATGATGGAGGTTGGAGCCACCCAGCAAGCACACATGGAGCATGCAGGTAACATGGCATATCTGTAGACTACTGTTATCTGTATTGGTAGATCATGCATATGTGAGATGTGGAGTGTGTCGTTCAAAGATGTGGAGCCTGTTGTTGTGCAATACTGATCATTTGGAACATAATCTGTAACCCTGTGAATGTAAATTGTTGTTGTACTGTAAGATTGCAAACACACAGTAGCAATGCCACAGTTGTGGCCACTGACAAACTGTCTCATCTCTATGTAGGGCCCTCTGGGGTGACATCAAGGCAGTGGGCAGATGCTGGTGAGTGTGTTCTACATTTATCATTGTAAATAAAAAAGTGCATATCATAGTTAAGGTGTAGGCCATGTACACGTGTAACACATCTAGCCATAATGCAAGCTGTGCATGTTTGGTGTAAGAGCATGCACATCTCACTAATGTGATTAGCTGCCTCAAACATATGCAATACCCAGACCATCTCAAACAAATGTGGCTAGACTGTAGTAACCATTGGATAGGCACAGTTGATACTCAACATGCACATAACATACACATCTATGTCATACACAGAGCATTTTAACATGCTACACATAAAGGATTCCCAAACCCTCTGTAAAGACACACTCCAGTATCCAAAATCTCATCCACACATTACACATAATATACCTGAGGGGTAGAGGACTATCCTGGGGCATTTAAACACTTTGCAACACACTACACATTCATGTCAGGGAATGCTCCTTATTGGCCTCCTTACCAACTCACATAACATCTGGTTGTGTAATGGTGAATTTAGGCAAGGTAGTACAGTTCTGGCACAGCATGATTAGTGCTGGTTTGTGAAACATTTGTAGCCTTGAGTGACCACCTGATGACCACCTGATGCTTCATGATGATGGCCTATGGTACTATACCCCATCCAGTTATTGTAACCACAGTACTACACACAGCTGTCATTGCTACACACCATAATGATGTGTGTGTGCACATATATGTACCTCTAAACAGTATGCATACCAATCACAAATGCAAATGTTAACATAAATTGATTAAGGGTAGAACTACAACAGATCCTGGAAACTCTCACTCTATAAGCCAGACAAACACTGCACCATACCCACTTAGGTTCTCTAAAGGATAGATCATGGCTCCTACACCTAGTAGACTTCAAGCCAGTTAACAAGGCTATAGGTGAGGGAGGGGAGGTCCACACAGCCACGTTATAGCTCACCAGCAATTCATACCCATCCCATATTCTGGTATTATACATAACCTCAACAGACTGACCATAAACGATTGTTAGATGATGGATTGACAACTGAAGCACAGATGTAGGACACACAGTAACATCTGCAGCCTCCATGTACAATTCTATGCCAGTAACAAGTGGTATTCACCTGCACTCAGTCCTGGGACCACTCCTGTTTGGCAATAGCTTTCTTAGGTACAAGCAAACACAGTAGGGATATGTCTGCCCACGTTTGATGAAAATGCATACTGTGGGCTATACTTTATTCTCCAGATGGCACACACATCCTCTAAAAGGGTATCATAGAGACAGATACCTGGTGTCAAACTCATGCTGTAAAGCTATAAGCCAAAGAAAGCATAGTTATCCACTTTTAGAAAACAAAGTATCCCCAGAGTACAACATAGGTAGTAGCCCCCAAAATGTGGAAGCGGTACTAATGTATATATAGAGCCATGTGTTTAGTCATTTCTCCTTTGATAATCACATTACCAAAGGGTTTTGGAAATCCCTCTGTGGAGCACATAAGCAATAAAGGGTTTGCATGCAGATCCACAGAGGTTGTTGCACACATGTAATGATTAGTCATCTTTGCCAGACTTTGCTTGCTTTGGAACAGGATTCAAATATACCTCAAGCATAAACCCTCACTCACACTCTTCAATAGAAACCGTGATGAGTGGATGTGAAACAGAAGACATAGCCCAGGGATCACTGCAGTGGCTAAGCTTGTCACAAGCATACAGAAGTGACCTAAGGTCTGGAAAGCACCAGCATGCTCTGGCAAAGATAACAGATGCGTTCATGGAGAAAGCAGAGTACCCACCTATGAAATAATTGAGGTCACATGTATGTATATGGCTTTGCCCCACAGCTACCTTACATGTGTAATGCACATACAGTTGTCACTGTGATAGGTCATACACTAGAAAAATCAAAATCCACTCCCCATTGACCGACAATGTCACACACAGTCAGCAAGTGCAAGATTCAAACTCCTTCTTAAGTACATTATGATACTACAGCAGTATGCATTTACATGACGCGCTACACACATTTCTAGGATTTTGTCTTTCCACAGGTATATTTGTAGGATGGTGAAATAGGATGGTTCTGAGGAAGTTCAGTTACTGAAGTGAACGAAAAGCGCTTTACAAGTACTTTCTTCTGTTTGGTTTCATCTACCTGTTGGTTTCTACAACGTGAAAGAAATTCTACAACTCAAAGAAGCACCATTGCTGGACTAACTTTTGAAAAGCAACTTGCTGCTTTGAATTTGCTACCATGTGGCTGGTTTGACTGTTTGACTCAATGTGGATACTTTTTCCAGTCACTCCATTGGAACTTTCATGGCAGTGTGCTGACAGTTTATGCTTGGGGTGAGAAATAGACTTTTCTTTTTACCAGCAATTTTGCTTGAAGAATTTCAAGTGTGGGTTTGGACTTTGACATTTTTAAACATTTGTTTAAGGGAACCACTTGACAAAAAAAATTTTTAGTGGTTCTTGCTACGGTGGTGCACTTCTGGTGTAAGCAGACTGTGTTTCAACTTGGTAAGGAAAAGGTACTGCACCATTTAAATACACCAGTTTTTTATATTGTTTGGCTTTTATATGTGTACAGCCATTCTTAGTGTTTTTAAGAAAAGGTCTTTTTGTGGCCGAGTGTGCTTTGACTTGATGGATTTATACAATGTGTGTAAACACACCAGCTAGTTTTATATAAGCTTTTTGAAAACACACTTGAAACATTTGACATTTGTTCACCTGTATTACCAGTACAACAAGGAAGTACCAAGTTTCTAAGGTGGCTTACTGTGAAGTAAAACCTTCTGGGTTACCTTGAGTAAACTTTTTTATAACTAATAAAGACTTTTGTTTCATCCTACCATGGAGCCAGGTGGTTTTTGTTCAAGGATGGTGAAATCATCAGACTTGTCAAAGATGAGTATACAACTTTTAAGGGGTGTGAGTATTCTCCAGAAAGGTTGCTCCTCCCCAGGAAGACACACAGTTGGCAACTTCAGGATTCAAACCCCTACTTAACTACATTATGATAATGCAGCAGGACACATTTACACAATGCGCTGTACACATTACTGGGACTTTTCTTTTCCACAGGTATATTTGTAGGATGGTGACATCATCAGACTTGACAAATATGAGTATACCACTTTTAAGGGGTGTGAGTATTCTCCCAAAAGGTTGCACCTCCCCAGGAGGGCACACACACACAGCTGGCAAATGCAGGATTCAAACCCCTCCATAACTACATTATGATACTACAGCAGCACGCATTTACACAACACACTATACACATTACTGGGATTTCTCCTTTCCACAGGTATATTTGTAGGATGGTAACATCATCAGACTTGACAAAAATGAGTATACCACTTTTAAGGGGTGTGAGTAGTCTCCAAAAAGGTTGCTTTTTTCTCAGGGAGAGACAAAAACACAGTTGGCAAGTGCAGGATTCAAACCCCTACCTAACTTCATTATGATACTACAGCAGTATGCATTTAAACAACATGCTATGCACATTACTGAGATTTCACCTTTCCACAGGTATATTTGTAGGATGGTGACATCATCAGAGTTGACAAAGATGAGTATACCACTTTTAAGGGGTGTGAGTAGTCTCCAAAAATTTGCTCTTCCCCAGGGAGACACACACTCACACACACAGTTGGCAATTGCATGATTCAAACCCTTATCTAACTACATTATGATATTACAGCAGTACACATTTACATGACATGCTATACACATCACTGGGATTTTACCTTTCCACAGGTATATTTGTAGGGTGGTGACATCATCAGACTTGACGAAGATGAGTATACCACTTTTAAGGGGTGTGAGTAGTCTCCGAAAAGGTTGCTCTCTCCCCAGGGAGAGACAGATACACACACACAGTTGGCATGTGCGGGGTTCTTAATTCAAACTAAGTACGTCTTTACACTTCAGCACACAATATGGAGTTACAGGGTGCAATACAGACATTACTTGCTGACAGTTTGCCCAAAGTTTTTCTTCATATTTACTAACCTCAGCAGGCTTATCATACTAGGTGTACCATGAGTGTATTGTATGCATAGACCATGACCATATCATATACTGGTTGTCGCACCACACGCTGGCACACACAGGGTCAAACCGGTGGCTAAGATCTGTCAACCCAATACTGAACAATACAGTCAAGAGGAGTAGGGTCATACAACCACAACACCAACAGTCTTACATAGACCTACAATACAAGCACCAGCAAAACACACACATAAGTACACATTACCATACTCGGAGAATACAAACATTAACCTGAAAAAGAGTGTCCTCCTAAGCAGACAAGCAAGCAACATACACCTCCAAGCACACGCCAGAAAACACATAATACACCAAAGCAGTGTTCCTCACAACAGGCCCTAAGGCAAAACAACATACCCAACACACTAGTAATAGGTGACTTCATAGTCAGGCACACAGATGTTCCCCTCACTCGGCTGGACAAGGGGAAGGTTACTGTCAGTTGTCTGTCGGGTGCTATGATCCGCCACATAACAGAAGCACTTACATCACTCCAGAACAGGTACATATATGACGCATTCTTTGTATATGTCAGTGTGAATGATTTGAGACATACCTCACAGGACAACATGACAAGAGATATATAGTAGCTCTATGATCATGTAGCCCAGGCTGGTATGACCCTGACCTTGAGTAGCATCTTACCTTCACCTACATGATACTGCAATATAACAGAAAGACGATAAACTTCAACAACTGGCTGAGCTTCTGGTGTCATTCAAAGGGGATCCAGTCTCTGTCTGCCTGTGATGACATGATAGACAAGCCTCATTGCTTCGCTACAGATGGTTTGCACCTGTCGCCCCTATGCTTCTGAATACTGGCCAAGGCTCTTGCTGTCCCCATATTACCTTTTTTAGGCAAGGCTCAATGGTTCATAGATTCATAGGTTCATAGGTAGGTACTAGGCTATAGGCCCTGGGGCCTATACAAGCCCAGCCGCCACCCAAGAAATGTATTTTCCTTTGTACTGGCTTGAGGCATACCACTGTACTACATACCTTAGCTTCCAATTACAATCATATTCGTTTGTGACTTCATAGCCTACCCAACCCACATCACACTGCCTGGCCTGCTGTTATCTGTCTGCATAGGCCTGGGGGGAGGTTACTCATATGCCTCTTCAGAGAGCATGATACAGCATTTGTTTGTGTTTGTCTACAACTGTCCTGCTGGCTGTGACTGTTAGGTATGTGACCCCCCCCCCCCCGCAACTGGTATGTGTGAGTGACTTAAGTTATGTCTGTGCCAGTGAAATGCTGTCATGGCTTAGTGGTTCAGTACTCTGACTATAGTGCACAGTATCCTGTGTTCGAGCCCTGTCACCACTTTTTATTTTCCTACTGGGCAGACCTGACTGGTTAAGGAACAGTAAAGCAGGTGTTTGCGTGTTTACCCGACTTTGCTCGACTTTGCCCGACATTGCCTGGTATTGCCAGAAGTTGAGCTGGTTAGCGTGGTGCACAGCTACGCGCAATTGGATTTAAATATGCCCAATAATGGTAAAATGTGCTTAGCAGTGCTTTATATTGCTTAAAATAGGGCACTCATGCCTCAGGTGGTGCTGTAGGGCTGTCTATGTCGGATGCACATTGTACACTCCCTATACTTGTTTGAAAACAGGTAGTGTCAAGTTAGGCATCCCTTTTAGTGTATGTGCGAGTCAGAGAGAGGTGTAATTTTCAGGGTTCCTACTGAGTCAGTGTTATGTGCTATGAGTTGCCTCTTTGCTAAGGCCAGGGCATACTGGACATGCCTTCTTCTGCCTACTGGGGCAGGCTCAGGTTGTTCCTCCTCTGAGTCATGCTGTGCCTGTGCAGGCCTTGGCAATGGTGGGGGGCTGTTTGCCCCATGCTGTTCCTACTGCAGCTGTTTCCGCAGGATCATATTGTGTAGCATGGCACATACCATAACAATTTGGGTACATGTAGTTGGTAAGTACTGAAAGGCTCCACCAGATGTGTCCAGGCACCGGAACTGTGACTTGAACATCCAAAACACACGTTCAATTATGTTTCTTGTTTGTGCGTGTGCCTCATTATGGAGTTCTTGTTCAGGTGTGTGTGCATTTCTGATGGGTGTCATCAGCCACGGCTCCAGTGCATATCCAGCATCCCCCAATAGGTGACCATCAGGGATGTCCCCATTGCCAAATCTCTGGTACAGCTGTGTCAAATGCCAGATGTGGGAATCGTGATAGCTTCCAGGGCAGCCAGCACACACATTCATTATTATGCCCTGGGCATTGCACACGATCTGGCAGTTAATGGAGGGGAAGCCCTTGCGGTTGATGTAGACCCTACCCCGCTCACCGGGTGGTGCTTTGATGCATATGTGCGTGCAGTCTGTTGCACCCACTACCTCAGGGTATTCGGCTATTTGGTGGAAAAGACACTTATTGCTGACCAATGCCTCACGGGAATTGGGGAAATATACATGGTCACCAACATGTGCTGACATGGCATCCAGGAACTGGTGAAATCCCCATCATATCACCAGTTGGTCTTTGGAAGGTACCTGTAGCTAGTATTCTTATGCCAACACATGCCTTTGTATCCACTGGGATGGGTTCCCCTATGTTGGTTCTGTGTGTGAGGCATGGCCGGCACAGCTCAACAATTTGCTGCAGGAGGTCTATGTCCACCCTATAGTGCTCCAGTATCTCCAGCTCATGTAGCCCCTGGTAGGTTACCCTGGGTCTGTACACTCTTCTCCGTCTCCTCACTGTGGGTTGCTCAGCAGCATTCACAACATCACCCCCCCAGCACCTTGCACATGTTGGTTTAGGATAGCAAGAGCAGCCCCTAACATTTTGTTGGACTTAAGCTTTTTAAGCCTTCCCTCTTTGTATACTGCAGTGTTGCAGATTTCTTGGGAAAAAAGAGGGGGGAATGCTGTTTGCAGAGTTTAAAGTGCTGGGCTGGGCTGGGCTGGGCTAGTCTGCTGCCTGTGTAATTGACTGATTCTGATATATTTCACCTGGCAGCTCTGCTAGTTCTCCTTGGTTAACTTCCTACTATTTCTTTTCCTTCCTTTTGCCTTTCTGTTTCCTCTCAGGGGGGAAAACTGCCCCACCATTAACTGGGAAAACTACTCATGTACCAACTCTTTTGCTCAACGTTTTCTAGAATTCATAAATTCCAACGCCTTGGATCAACTTATTCACACCCCCACCAGGGGTGGCAATATCCTAGACCTGGTCATTACCAACATTTGAAACCGGTGTTCCATACCAGAAGTCAAGTCCTCGTTGGTCAGATCCGACCACAAGCTAATCAGCCTAGATATTCACATCCCACCTCCAGCCCCAATTAGGGAAACTATCATACAAAACTTCTCCAAAGCCAACTTCACACTTCTTAAGACAGAAGTGGCAAACTTCATGACACCCATGCAGACGGGCAATAGAGGTATGACTGCTGAATCCTACACAAATGCACTTTATAAGCACTTACACGAGTGCATGGATCATGCTATCCCTAACAGAACCAAAATGTTAACCTCCAAAAAAAGGAAGCCAATCTGGTGGTCCTCTGCCATAAACAAACTCTACAACAGAAGAAAGAAACTGTTGCAAAAAAGAGTAAAATCCCATGACTGGAGGAACTCTCTGGTCAACCTCAGTAAGAAGCTGAGATCCCTCATAAAATCCTCCAAAGCTAGTTACGAAAACAAAATTGCCACTGACTCTAAAGACAACCACAAAGCATTCTATAGCTATGTCAAGAATCTAAATGGGAATACTCAGATCTGCTCTGAGTTACAGCACAATGGCACTAAATATACAGAACCAACTGATATTGCCAACATCCTAGCAGATAGGTTCAGTGCTAACTTTACCCCCCTCTCACCCCCTAGAGGGTCCATCTCTATACTGGAGGAATGCAAAGTTCCTATAATCATGGCTGCACAGGTAAAAAACACACTCTCCAAAGCCAAGAACACAGCATCCATGGGACCTGACAATATCCCAGGCTGCATTCCACACAAACTACAGAATGAACTGGCATCCTACATAAGTACCATGTTCAATCATTGCCTCACCTCAGGCTTTGTACCCACTGAATGGCACACTGTGATGGTTATCCCACTCCACAAATAGGGAGCCATGACGGACCCCGAGAACTACCGCCCCCATTAGCCTAACGGGCCTGGTCTGCAAGGCCATGGAATGTATCATCATGGAACTCATAAACAAAGACATTGGTAATCTCCAAACTCTGGACCCTACCCAGTTTGGATTTGTAAAAGGCAGATCATGTCTCCTAAACCTGATTGACTTCTTTGAAGCAGTCACCAAAACCATAGATGAGGGTAAAATGGTTCACACAGCTTATCTAGATCTCACCAAGGCTTTCGACACCATCCCCCACTCTGGAATTATAGATAAGCTCACTAAACTAGGTATAAATCCCTATGTCACAAGATGGGTTGCCAAATGGCTCATGGACAGAACCCACACTGTGAAAGTAGCGGACTCCAAATCCGACATCAGACCAGTGACAAGTGGAGTAAAACAGGGTTCAGTCCTGG
Organism: Protopterus annectens; assembly: GCF_019279795.1. NCBI lineage: Eukaryota > Metazoa > Chordata > Ceratodontiformes > Protopteridae > Protopterus > Protopterus annectens. The sequence continues at coordinate 1,793,829,064 of NC_056728.1, read as the reverse complement.
ATCCTCTCCTGTTTAGTATCTACTTCCCTGAAGTGCAGGCCAACACAGAAGGTCTTTGGCTAACAAAGTTTGCAGATGACTGCAAACTAGGAGCCATAATCGAAACTCTTAATGATGTGGACAAACTACAAAAGGCCCTCACTGAGACAGATACCTGGTGTCAAAGACATGGCCTGAAGCTCAATGCCAGAAAGTGTATTGTCATCCCCTTTGGTAAAAACTCTGTACCCATGAACTACCACATAGCTGGTAGTCTACTTAATGCCAAAATGTGATAAGAGACCTTGGGACACAGATGGACAGTAGTCTCTCCTTTTATAATCACATCGCCACAGTTGTCAGGAAATCCTTCTACGTGGCTCATCTCATCACAAAATGATTCTCATCCAGAAAAAAAGAGGTCATTGTTCCCCTCTACTCATCACTCATTAGACCCATTATAAAGTACAATGCCCCTTTTGGTATGTACCTAACAAGACATCAACAACAACTGGAAAGACCACAGAAATACCTCACAAAGTGGATTACTGGCCTCAAACAGATGCAGACTGTCTCAAAAAACTAAAGATTTACTCCATCACATATCGCCTACTCAAGGGCGATCTCTGCCTAACACACAAAGCTATGTCAAACCCAGAGCTGTTGGACATGCTCCACTTAAAGAAATCCCAATTCCTCCGAGCTACACGCTCTAGTGACCTAAACCTTATCACCACAATAAACAGAACATGCTGGAGGGATAGATTCCTGTCCCAGAGACTTCCCAAACTCTGGAACAGACTACCTATCTATGTCAAACAGAGCTCCTCATTAGCACTCTTCAAGAAAAATCTTGATGATTGGATGGGAAATAGAAAATTCACCCCGGGGATCACTTCTGTGGCTCTGCTCGACAGGGGCACAGGAAAATAAATTTCTTGGGCGGCGAAAGCCAGGGTACATTTTTTGGCTAGGCTTGTATGGGCCCTAGGGCCGATAGCCTAGTACCTACCTATGAACCTAAACAAGCGCAAACGTGCGGACACGCATGCACACGCTGTGTGCATGTTTGCAAGGAGTTTCCTATCTTTTAACATTGTGCACCTTTGGTTTGAGGTTTTCAAGTAGGACAGCTGTAGGCACATCTCTTGCAATCCTGAGCAACTCAAAGCAAACATAAGCCACTGTGCTCCAATTAGCTTACAGCCTGTCTGACACACCCCCTCATGATGCCACCTATATTCTACTCTACTACTCATCTACTCCTACTTTTACACTCTTGGGACATGGCTCACATGCTGGGGAAAATTGGGATTCACTATCCTTGTCCTCATTTGCATAGGATTGCCTACTAATGCATGGTTACATCTCTGACAATGAGCTCCCCCCCTTAGCAACCATTACTCAGTGGCCATGTTGTCTTCAGCCTGCCATTCACCTGCATGGCAGAATAAGCTTTTCAGTGAAAATGCCTATTTTTGGCTTTTTAAAACTATTTTCTTGTTTTTATAAGTGCGCATATTTGCACGGTGCTGTGCTATGCTTAAACATCGGAGATCGGGAAAAAAAAAGTTAAATTGTTATATTTTTAAACATTTATAAATGCCACTGACCTAATATTTGGCAATTGGCATGCTTTCTCAACTGTATGCATCCTTTATTTGGAGCTGTCATAGCTCAGTTTAGCTATTTGCAGAATGGTACTCCGTTACCAAAAGATTACATTTCTGCAGATAACACTAATCTTCCATGGACAGGTTAGTGTTTCCTGGATCGCAAATTTACCTCATTTGCATGGCTTTCACCAGCAAATGAAGTAATTTGCATACCATGACGCTGTCCGTGCAAGAGAATCTTTAGCAGCTCAAGTGCACTCCCCTGCCGGCTGTACCTGGATCACACGGCAGACATATTGCCGCCGTGAGCTCCTACACTCTTCTTGCACTCTGTCCAAGTTTTCATAAATCCGGCCCCTTGTTTTTATAAAACCATTTTTTTTCATTATCCACACCGACTATTTTAATGTGTCCCCTTTACTTTGTAAACTGATAATTTATTTTCTCTTATGTTTTAAAGTACTTTACATTTTTAATTGACTTCATGATGGATGTACATCTTTTTACCATTTGAAGGATCTGACTACATTCAGCCTTCTATAAAAAAGAAGGTGCTACAAACTGTTTCCCAAAGTAGTTAACCAATAGACCATCAATAGGGATCTTTAATTTTTACATGGCATCTGACTGGACCTGTTCAAGACCTCACTAGCTCATGTTGGCAAGAAGTTGTGGCCAATAATGTGGTCAGTGCTTTTAATGACAGCAACCCAAGGACCTGCTGGCAGACACTAGCAGTGAGAGAAGCTATCAGGTGTTCTGTTCAATGTCAGCAGGAGGGCGTGTCTCTGGGTTTGATGTAGCTGCAACAACAAGCCAGGAAGGCACCAGGAAGGCACCAGCTGCAGCAGTTGTTGAAATAAAGGCCCAGCTGTAGAAGGAGTTTGATGAAGCCAAGGAGAATGATTTCTGGATGGCCTCAAGGAGGTTCTGGTAAACTTTCTAACAACTCAGGAAGGGAATGCAAGCTATTGCCCAGGCTGTTCTTAGCAAAGATGGCAAAATATTGAACTCATCTGGGAACTGTTGAGAAATAGAAGGAACATTTTAAGGAACCTTTGAGTCCAGGGGACATGCCCTACTCTGAGGAGGTAATGTAAGAAGCAAAGAGTAGACTTGGTTTCATTTCTTCAGATTAGGTCACCTCATTAATGAAACATTCCGGTTATCATTGGGCTGCAGAAGTGGATAAGATCTGTCCAGAAATGCTAGAGGTGCTGGGTGTTGTTGACATTTTGTAATCAACACATCTTTTCAGCATTGTGTGCAAAGCTGGAACAGTGTCTCTGGAATGGCAAACTTGGGTAGTGGTACCTATTTTCATAAAAGGCGATACAGGAGAGTGTGTTTTAGTTATAGAGGTATCACAGCCCTCAGCCCCTCCAAGGAAAATTATAGGGTAGTGTTTTGGAAAGAAGATTTCATCCATTAGCCAAGCCTCCTGATTCAGGAGGATCAATGTTCTATCCTGGCTGTGGAACAATGTATCAAGTCTTTGTTCTTGCTCAGATATTGAAGGTGTCATGGGAGATGGGTGGTACTGTTTATTTGTTTTGTCAAGCCAGACAAGGCATATGACTACATACCCTGGAATAATCCATGGAAAGTACTACAGAAGTACAGAATCTCAGGTTTGCTGCTCTGTTCCATTCTGTCTTTGTATCTGATATGTGAGAACTGTGTCTGCATTCTTAGCATTAAATCAAATATTTTCAAGGTGGGTACAGGGCTCCATTAGAGGAGTGCAATTTGCATAAACACTGTCTGAAAATGAACCAAGGTCTGGAAAGTATCCACTTGAGGGACAGGGGGATAGCACTTTTGATGTCTGTGGATGATGGCTTCCTAATAACCTGAAATTACTTTGATTGCTAGGGTGCACTGGAGTGATTCAATGCTGAGTGTGAAAAGGCTAAGATGAAAATCAGCACTTTCAAATCAAAGGTCATGGCTGTCTCCTATAAGAGTAGATTGTCTTTTGCATATGAAGGGAGAGCAGCTCCCTCAGGTAGTGTGGAGGAGTTTACATATTGTGGAGATTTGTTTCTGAGTGAAAGTAGATGAAACTGGGAGACTGACTACAGGATGGGAGCAGGCATTGTACCAGATAATAGTGAGGATGCAAGAGCTGGGTCATCAGATATTCTGTTTATCAAATAAGCAATGCCGTCATCCTTACCTATGCTCATGACTTTGTGGAGTGGCAAATATGCTGATATCATGGATACAAGTGGCGGAAATGAAGCTACTTCACAGAGTAGCTGAGCTGAGTCTGCTACAACTGCTAAGTCCCAGGTGCTTGAATGCTACTTTATCACAGCCAGGGACTCAGTGTCCCATGACAACAACACAGCTACTCGCCACTCATGCTCAAACCTAAACTACCTGTTTTGGTTGAGGTGTGGCAGCTGCGTGACGAGAGTGGCACTGTCGTACTTCACCTGAACAGAGTAGCACATTCAAGCAAGGTAAGTCTTGCAGCCAAGGTAAAGGAAATGGAGGAGGTTTCAGTCAGCAGCCAGGAGAGAGAGATTTAGGTTTAGAGATCTGAAGGGAAGTTTTGGGGTTAGGGAGCAATCTGGGACTTTAAGGTTGGGGGAGTACTGTGGTTATTGTTACAGAGAGAGTGGAAGTTTTAGGGTTACAGTTTGGGTTCTGGTAATGTCAGGTTGTGAGAGGGCTAGTAATTCACTAGGATCAGGTTCATGGGAGTTATGACACTAGCCTAATAAAGGCACTATAGAGGTGGATAATGTCTTTGCCAATAATCAAAACTGTAGAGGGAACAGATGCAGGCCATCCTCGGAGAAGCAGCACGGTCTGTCAACCATATCCTCCCAGGTTAATAAATATACTGTACCCCCTTTGAATGACACCAAAAACAAAGCCGCTTATTGAAGTCAATTCCTTTTGCTCATCTTGCTGCATCACCCTTGGAGAAGTTAGACTGCTGCTCATTGCTTGGCTCATACCTGCCTTGGACACGCAGTCTGAGAGCTCCATCATCTCTCTTCACATAGTCGAGAGAGAGAGGTACACCTCATGTCACTGACACTGGCATGAACTATGACATAGTCATACTGGTACCTGTTGTTAAAGAACATGAGTGCTTGCATGATTTGATGGATCCTTGCATCAAACAAGCAACTAATCATCACTCTTTCCTTGCGCAGCCTAGTAAGAGGCACATCTGTAGGTCTTACAATGGAGTCACCCATAACAAGAATGTTTGGTTGGGTCACATCTGTGACTTTGGAATTCCTTGTGCTTTGTGAGGAAGTAGGCTTAATATGCTGAGTGTGCTTTGTGACTGTGTTGTGTTTTAGAAGTCTTTGAGGTTTAGGCAAGTTAATCTTTAGAACCTCAGCATATGATGGATTATGTGTATTGTGATGGCCTTGGAAAGGTGTGATGTGTGGTCTAATGCTGACAGTTTTGGTGTCTGAGTTTATTCTATGTGAGATTTTTGCCTCCAAGCATATTATATATTTACATCTCTCACACACTGTGTTATGCCATTTGAGTAATAGATGATCATCAGACAGCATGAGACAGTCTTACACTGTCTCAAGATACCCATCTCAATCAGGCTGGCTAGAGAGGCTTTGGGGAAGTACTGGTCCATGATATTGACAGGAATGAGTCTGGGGGCAGGGGTAACTATAATCACTTGGAGTTTGGTTTTAGAATAATGTTTGTGTGGACTTGCTGCTAAGAATATTTATTGACATTTGTTGACCGGGAAAGTCCACTGGGCTTGAGACACATTTTCAGTGGAGGGCTGGGGAGAAAAGCTCCAGGTTACATGAAAATCATTACATATTAATGTATTAATTAACTTAATTAACACATTAAATATTACTGAAATAATACAGAAAACTATCTAAACAGCAAATATATTGTAAAAAGGCACAATACAGTAACAATGGAACATTAGCATGCAGGAAAATTATACAGTTAGAAATATTTAACAATACAGCTCAATTTTTTTAGGGGGTAGTAAAAGGGAAAGATAGAATTAGAGAGTTAAACTTAAAGGTAAGAAAGATATAGTTAGAATTTTATAGCTAGGTAGTGAGAATAAGTAGATTATAGGTGGCATATATTTAATGGTAGTATTAAAAGTAGAAAGGTGGTGCTGCAGTAGTGTTGTCGCCTCACAGTAAGATGCTGTCCAGTTCGATTCTCAGCTAGAGCGTCTTCTGTGTGGAGACATGGGTGAATGGGTGTACCTTCGTTGAAGGTTGTGCATCAGGGCTGGTAACTCGGCACATAAAAATCAACTACCAATCATTAGTGGACCGGAGTTCTGCTGTGGCGACCCCTAACTGGGAAAAGCCAAAAGATACAACATTAAAAGTAGAAAGTGACAGGGAAGAGAAAATGTGTTAAGATGGTTGTATTGATGTGTGGATTATGATACTAAAGATTAGGGATAACTCGTATGGTGTAACAGCATAACATATACATAAGTATATTTGCTACATGAAACAGTTTTGCTAGATTAAGGAGGCTGTGGATATGTGTTGCATGTGCAGCTGGGTTATCAGTGAGATGTTGTTTTAGTTTTCTTTTAAAGGAGATTATGTTGTCTAATTCTGTAACTGATGATGGGAGGGTGTTCCACAGTTTAGTTATGGAATGGGAATAGAGGCAGCTACTTGCTCTTTTACTAGGTTTTGATACTCTCAGTAGGTGTTTGTTGTTAGATCGTAGATATTTGGATGGGGCGTAAGGTTCAATGATATTTTTCAGGGAAGGGCAACACTTGGGTTTATAAATGAGGTTATGGGCAAAGTTAAGTTGTGTGTAATGTAGGTAATGTCCAAATTCTAGCCATTTTAGTTCTTTAGTGGCCTGGCAATGGTGGGTGTGATTTGGTTGGGCTGATGCGAATTTTGCAATCTTATAATAACAGGACTATAGTTTGTGTTGCAAAGAGTTGTGGAGTTTGGTGAAGATAGGAGACCCATATAGTAAGGTTGGAAGGAGAAGACTTTTTGAAAGTTTTATTTGGATGGATTTGTCTAAGTATTGTTTGTTTCTGTAAAGTTTGCCTAATTTGAAGTGAGTCTTTTTTATTGCATTATTAATATGCAAGTCAAAGCTAAGGTTGCTGTCAATAGTTATCCCTAGCAGTTTGGCCTGATTTACTAACTCTATTGGGGTTTTGTTTATGGAGAATATAGTAAAGTCTGTGGGAACAGGTTTAGATGCAAAGATGAGTAGTTTAGATTTATTAGGGTTAAGTAATAGCTGTGCTTGGTTTAGCCAGAGTTCTATGTATGTAAAGGCCTTTTGTGTTAACTTTTGGAGGTCAGATAAGTTATTGGAGGTACAGATTATGGTTGAATTGTCTGCATATTGTATGGCAGTACAGTCAATGCAAACTTTATTTAGGTCATTTATAAAAATGTTGAATAGTAGGGGTCCCAAGACTGACCCCTGGGGCACTCCTATGTTATTTGGGAGAAAGCTAGACAGGTTATTCAGCCATTTTACAGATTGCTGTCGGTTATCCAAGTAACTAGTGAACCAGGTTAGGGTGGCACCAGAGCATCCTAGTGAGTGGAGTTGCTGGATAAGTTTGATGTGGGAGACTGTGTTGAATGCTTTTGAGAGATCCAATAACAGGACTGATTTAAGTAGGTTACTATCTAGGGCATTATAGATGCAATTTGTAAAGGAAACTAGGGCAGTAATGGTAGTGTGGGATGGTCGAAAACCATGTTGTGAAGGGGATAGTAGATTGTTGCTGGTTAGATATTCAACCAGTTGTTTGTGGATGCATTTTTCCATTATTTTAGATAGAGGGGACAGTATGGAAATGGGTCTAAAATTAAATATGTCATGAGGGTTTCCACCTTTATGAAATGGGGTGATTATTTACTTTTTCTAGAGCTGGGGGACTGTGTGTTCTGCAAGTGATCGATTTATACGGATACTTACTGGTAAACATATTGCCTTAGCACTAATTTTCAGGTATTCTGGGGGGGGGGTTATCAACGGATAAGGAGCCTGGTTTCAATTTGCCAAGTAATGTTTGTATTTGAGAGGTTGCTACAGGTTGGAAGTTAAAAGATGGTATGGAGCTGATATTGCTTTGAGGTACGAATGATGGATTAATGGGGGTTGGGGTATTGCCTGCATTTACTAATGTAAGGATAATATCAATAAAGTTTTTATTAAATACTTCTCTGCTTTCAACTGGGCTTTTGTCTGGAAATGGAGATGGGTTTTGGGTGCTGCCAGGAGTTTGTAATGAGTTGACAGATTTCCAGAAAAGTCTGGGATCATTACTGTGGGTGTTTATTTGTTGGGAGAAGTAAGTCTTTTTGTCCTGATTAATGGCCTGTTTTTCTTTGTTTCTATGTATTTTCGAGGTGGTTTCTTTGGGTGGGGTCTTATTTTTTCTCCATTTGTGCCATGCTTGGTCTCTATTAATCAGTAGTTGTTTGTTTGATTTAGATAGCCAAGGAGCATGGTTATGTTTAACTCTGTTTTTTCTTATGGGGGCTATGGAGTTAAGGGTATCTGGGAAGACGGTATTAAAATAATGTACTGCTTCATCTAAGGGAAGATATTTCAGTGGGTTCCAGTTTAGTGTTTGTAATAGGTTGCATTTAAATTTCAATACAAAACACCTAACATGGAAATCTCCTCCCACCAGCAAGAACCAGTAAACTAATTATAGTAAAAAAACTCAATAATTTGATTCTAAAATCAGTGTAAGCAGTATCAATGCACTCAATATTAAACAATTTTATCAGCGGTCTTTTAACCTAGTGAGTAGTTTAGGGGAGAGACTTTGCAAAATGATATGTATATGCTTAGTGTCAACAGCCAATAAATGGGGAGAGGGAGGAAATTATGTTGTCAAATTATCACAAGGCAGGCAGCAACAGATACACTGGGTTTATGAACACATCTACAACACAGTGGGTGGAAGGGAAAACAGTTTGACACTTAACTCTGACTGGCCAGCTTGGAACTGCCTTAATGCAAAGACAAGTCCTGAACTAGCCTGACACACACTCAGTATTTAAGAATGAAACTAGGGTTTAATACCAACAGTTAGACCACTTAAACAGCAGAATGCAGTGCAACAATATACTGAAATTACTAAAATAGACTTAAAGGCTTGAGCTAAAGCAGATACAGACTGTTAATATGAATGTAAAATCAGATCAAGAAATGAAAATACTTATCTTTCATTCTCTATCTGATGGAAATATTATTATTATTATTATTATGTGTTAAACCTGCTAGTGGGCCGTCAAAATTGTAAAGCGGATTGTGTTACCAAGTATTGGATTCGATTTCAAAACTCATTAGTATGAAATGATTCAAAAACATCACTTGTCTGTATTCAATCATATTCAGTCACTTACTAGTTGCTATTAATGTAGTAAGTGCTTTTTTGTCTGTGAATAAATACATTTTTTTGTACTATTTTATACTGAAATGAAAAACTTAAAGCAGAAAGAGGTAATGATTTTTTATTGATTTGTAGTATATTAAGCAAGCAATATTGCCCAACATGGTATGTGTTACTGTGTATATAACACCCACCCAGGGGTGTTCTGAGGACTGACCATCTCTGCAGGCGGAAGGCCTCTACAACCTTTGAAGGGCATTATCTACACAGTAATACACACCCTGGTGGGCATTATAGCTCTTAGAGAATGGGGTGTCAGTAAAACTGTTGTTTTACTTATTTATTATTTTATTACTATATCTTTATATTTTTGATGTAAAATAGTTCCTCTGCATAATGTTTCAGACTTACATATGTAAGTGGTGGTGGGGAAGTATTTCACATTCAAAATACAAGATTTTAAAAAAAAAAAAGGCCAGATATTTACCTAATCTCTGATCCCTTACTCATTAATTTGTGGTTTATTGGCAATCATTGGGGACTGAAGTCAATAAATAATGGCATACATTTGAGTTTCAGACAGTAGTTCATTCAAAAAATAAATGTTAAAGCAAGTCCTTTTATTATAGCAACTTTCTAATTTCATATCAGCAATGTTTAAAATATGTTCTTATTTTTTGCCTTTTCCCCCTACACCTCAAAACCCCTAAACTCAAGAAATCTGGACAATTTACAAAATAATTTGGTGGGGGGCAAAGTCTAAAATAAGGGATAGATTCTTAAATATTGCTCTTATAAACTTAGAAAGTTGCCAGAATAACATAATTTGTGTTGACATGCATTTTCTAAAGGATAAGAAGTCTAAAACTAAAATGTATGTCACCATTTAGTGACTGCAATCGGTATGATTTGCCAGAAAAACCACAACTTTTGTGAGGAACAATCCAGTAAATAGTAGGCAAAATCTGGACATTCTGTAAAAATATGGACATTTGAGAGGTATGGTTCCCCCTTTTAATTTAGGGTTTATCCAGATTTCTCGAGCTAAGAGATTGAGAGGTATAAATATTGTCCAAGCTTCATGGCACCTTAATATACTGCCATGAAGTAGCAGATTCGTTTTTCAGTGGGCATTACCTGTACATTAACACCTTGCTGGAGAATGTTTATTAAAACAGGGTAGTATATGTGCACAGTTTGTATGCTATCATGTTAAATCATAACTTGACAATACTAGGCAAACTTTTGGGAGAGGTTTACGCAAAAGCTAATGTATCTTTTGTTCATGTATTAAAACTGTATAATTAATCAATGCTATCATTACATTTATTTGCTTACACCGGATATGCATGAATACTGTGAACAAAATATTATGTGCAAAAATTTTTAAAACTTTATTTGCCTTGTGAATGTATGTCAGAACTGCAGGATGAAACGTGGCAGGTCCTGCTGTAAATTAAATTTTGAGTAGACCACTGGATTGTTCAGAATGATGGTATGAATGGACTTGTATTCACTGCTTGATAAAAAGCTCACTTATAAATGGGAGAGGATGGGGTATTGGTTTAGTGAGACAACTGTGTGGTGTTCGAGGTGAAGGTGTCAGTGTATTATGTCAGCACAGTCTGTGATAGCAGGCCTCCACAAAATGCTGTCATTTTGTGACATATATTAACTGTTTTCTTTACTTGTTGGAGTTTCAATTCCATAATCATTTCAGCAAATTTGTCTAAAATCCTGAAATAAACAAAAGAGAGAAAACACCACGCTGGAGGCAAAATAATCCTTGTAAGCGCTTTAGTTTACTGAAAATATGCAAACTTATTCAGACATTTTAAAAATAACAAACACATGTTTAAATACAATGAAAATGATGATGTCATTAACTAAATAATTAACCCCACCCCATTTTAAAATTTAAAGTCATTTTCCAAAGTCTATACATAAAAATAATAAATAATAAATAACTCACTATATATATTAAATCACATCAAAAGTTAAAGTGATTACCATACAAATTAGTTACATACTTTAAATGAAATATAAACTAAATAATTAATTAGATAATAATTCTTCCTGTCATCTTAGTAAAGCTTTTAATTTTAAAATACTTTTGATCGAAACCACCTCATTTAAACCTGGTGGAACTGCAGCATTCAATTTTAACTGCCATAAAACTTCCTTTTCTTCCAGTTTCAAGCTAGTTGGACCACCCCCTACCATTTTCCAATACCTTGTCAATGTGCAGAAAAAGAAAATCATGCTCAGGGAAAGTAAATACATGTCTAGCCAGGGCATTATTAATGTTCCCTTTCTGCATTGCATAACAATGTTCATATATGCTATTTTTGAGTGGTCTATCAGTTTTCCCATATAAAAAGTGGGACATTTGGAACATAAACCTAAATAGACCACCCCCCTAGTGTTGCAGTTGTATTTATCATTGCTGTAAAACTTAACCTTCCCTATTGTAACTGAATTTCCTACTTTGATGTATTTACACCAGCGACAATTTTCACACTTGTACATCCCACAATATGGGCGATAACAGTTGGATTTGTTACATTCAAGCCGTACTTTTAAATTCATCCCTCTTCAGAATATTATGTGAGGGCAGTCAGCAATATATTTACTAACTAGTTGGTCCTCAAACAAAAAACACCAATTTTTAGTAATAATGGATTTTAAAAGAGGGGTATCCAAAGTAAATGTAGTAATAAAACTCGATCTACTTATATCAACATCACTAACATTATTCTGTGGAATAGAACCCACATCATTAATGGAATCATAAAACAAGGGACCATCAGATGTACATAATAAGTGATTTGTCAAATCACTTACAGGTCCTGAGGCCATTTCACATTCTTTGATACTCAAAATTGGCTTAAAAGAGCCACATGCTCTTTTATTAGATACCTCCTCAATAAGGTCTTCAATCAACTTAATTGATACCCATGTTTCATAAACATAGTCCTTAATGTATCGCATCCTTGCAAAAAATCATCCTCCAAGGTTACCATCCTAGAAGCTCTAACAAGTTGCCCCTTAACAACACCCCTCTTTTGGTGCTGCGGATGGCAACTGGAGAAATGCAAGAAAGCGTGGGTTTCCTAAAAATCTTAGAGGTAAAACTTTTCCTAGTGGAACTTTTAATTAATTCAACATCCAAATAGGAAATCCGATCAGTTCAAAATTCTCATGTAAATTCCAAAAAGTTAGTGTATTTCGTAATGTGTTCCACAAAGATACCAGCTGAGGTTTCATCACCCCTCCATAAAATAAAAATGTCATCCAAATAACAGGTGTACCATGAGGTCTTTTTCTGAAAAATTGGATCTGAAAAAAGATAACGCTTTTCCCAAAATGCCATCACTGTGTTCGCAAAGGTAGCTCCACATGGAGGCCCCATGGCTACACCTGGTTTTTGTAAATAGAAATGTTTGTTAAACAAAAAATAATTGTTGTTAAGGACCAATTCCAACAAATAAATGATTATATCAATAGTTTGCCCTTCTAAATGTTTCTCCAAAAGAAAATCCCTCATTCATTCACATCCAATATCTTGTGGAATAGAGGTGTAAAGATCACAAACGTCTATTGTGAGAAAGTTAAGATTCTCATCAAAAGAGAGCCTGCTAATGGCTTCCAAAAATGCCCATGAGTCTTTACAAATTTGTGTATCACTAGCTAAAGCCTCCTTCAATTTTAAATCAACAAATTTAGCACAACCGTATGTTATTGATTGTCTCCCATCAATAATGGGACGGAAGGGGGGCTTTTGTATGTTTTTATGAATTTTTGGCAGCCCAAATAAGGTCAGGGTCAATGGGTAAGTAATCTCTAAGTAATTAAGAAGGTCCAAATCAATACATCCTTCAATAAAAAGATCTTTAATGAACCCCGTGATCTTATGGTAAGCCCCATTCATCTCATTTAGGGATACTTTCATGTAAGCCTCACTTTTAAGTAATGTCTCCATGCTGGAAAAGTAATCCTCATTGTTCATAAAAAACAAACCGTCCCCCTTATCCGGTTTCATAATCCGGACATTGGCAAATTTCAACCTATCCAATGAATCCCTCTCTATTTGAGTAAGGTTGTTGTCAAACAAATTCAGTTGACCACGTGTACCCATCAATGTTTTAAAATCATTCTCACATACTTTTTCAAATAATGCAATAGTTGGGTGCAGATTTGGGATAAAAATACTAGCAACCTTGAGGACTTTGGTAAGACTCAAGGTATTACTTAACAAAACATTTAAATTAAGTTTCCTAGTAAAAGTTTTTAAATCAACAAGAGTTCTTTCCAAATTACTTCGAGAGGTAGGAACAAAAATAAGTCCTCTAGCAAGTGTGTCAATAAGCATTGGGTCAGGAATAAAGGCAGAATAATTGAAAATCTTAAAGTCCCATGTGTTGTTCAAGAGAATGCGCAAGCCACAAAATTCACCTTCGATACAATCAGTGGTGTTTAAATTCAAGCTATTGGAGGAAATTATCTCCTCCTTTTGCTCTCTTTTTTCTTCCTCCAGTGGTTTTGATGTTGCACTGTTCACTTTCCTGCGGACTTGAAAACTCTGGTTCTGATTAACGCCCATAGTGACATCAGAATCAGGACTAATGTTCTTATATCTATCCGCAAGCCTCTCACTTCTTCTGACCGATGGAATTTCAGAGCTGTCATTAAAATGAACATCGTTATGGTCAAATTCAGTTGAGGCACTAGGAAGGTCATGAAC
>NC_056728.1:1793795347-1793810347 GCF_019279795.1 Protopterus annectens | reverse complement strand
GCTTTTTTTTACACAAACTTCTCTTCCAAACATGGCTTTAACATAAATTATGATTAAGAAAAGAAATTAATTGTTGTTGTTCAACTTTATTTTCCCCTTGTATCCTTTCAATACACCTTACTTGGTCAAGATAGCACAGTAATAACCATTTGGGGAATAAATAAATTAAGCCAGGGTCCCCATAAGCCACAGGTTTATAGATGCTCTGATGGGCATTTTAGAGCATTTTCCCAATTTCAGTCTTAAACGTTTTTCTTTCAAGGAAGACATAAATCATGTCAAAGGCTTAATGTTCAAAGTTGACAAAAAAGTAGCTTAAAATAAACTAACAAGACAATTGTGAGGATAGACAAATTCTGTCTGTGAATGCTACCTCCCTAACCCCCCCCCCCCAAAGGAAAATCACTGGCTATGCATCCCTCTGGTGTCTGGTGCTAAATTGAGATGACAGTAGAGGTTCAAATGGCCACAGTCATGCAGTTCAGGTGACTTCTGTCATACATATGCACAGCATGCCTTCTCACTTTTCAACTCTACCTCTAAGATGGATACCTGTATACCTGCCTGATATGTGATTGTTAGGAAAGTGAGAAAATAATGATTATAGTAATGCATTCCACTTGGCTGCTGCCTGACAGTACACTGCCCCTACACAAGTTGTAGTACCCTTCTTTGCACACCTCTGAAGTTTGTGAAAAAACTAAAGGAAAAAATGACTACTCTCTCCCAACACAAGTTATACTGACCTCCTGTGCACACCTCTAAGGTCTGATTGTGATAAAATTAAAGTAGCAATGACCACACCATCCCCAGCTCACCAAACAACCTACAGCAACATTCTGTACACACCTCTGGGCAGAGCTGGTTTTAGAATGGGTGGAGTTGAAGGCCACCACTAAGTCCATGTCAGAATCCATTTATACAATCTGGGTGTGGGAACCAGCAAGTCCATAGAAGCTCTAAGCGTCTTAATGTTCTTAGATATAGTTTATGGTTTATTATCATGTTACTGAAGACCAGAATATTGCCGACCACTCTTGGGACAAGCATATTGGAAGACTAAAATGTTAAAACCCACAAGGCTGAAAAGCACTAGAGATTGAAAACAACCCCTAACTCTGCAGATTCATGAAGGCATCCTAACAGGGGTCCTGCAAGTGAAGAAAGTCTGGGAGTTCGATACTGATATCAACATTTTAGTTTTTGGTATATGTTTCTGGATTCTGGTCGATGATATCCTGGTCTTAAGTAACATGACCGTAAACCATATTTTATGTATTACTTCTGAAATATAATTGCTTGTTAAATGCATTTTTGCTGTTACCCAGAAAAAGTTATGTATGTGCCTGGCATTATTATACATTTGCACAGATAATACATAAATACAGACATACATGCACACACAAGCATGTGCGCACACACACACACACACACACACACACACACACACACACACACACACACACACACACACACACACACACACACACACACACACTGGATGGTCACCTTCAGGGAAACTGGAGGAATTCCATTTCACCGGCTGGGGTCAGCCAGATTACATGAGTAGATGGACATACAAACAGAGAGGACATGCAGACTCCATACAGAGAAAAGCATAGGAAAGAATTCAACCAGAGCAAAGCACCATGAAAAGGCAATACTACTAACTACACCACAGTGGAAATGAACAGTTGCTTGCACATATGTTCTCTTCACCAAAGGGAGCCACCAGTCATACGTAAGATCTATGTTTGTGATGGTAAGTGAAACATTAATTCCAGCTTGTTACTCTTATACTGCAACACATTCACACACAGACAACCAGACACACACACACAAACAAAAGCCATAGCAATATTATTTTTTCAACGATTTTAGCAAATAGCAATACATTGTCCAATACTAGTGCTGTCATACCGGATCAATGCCTGTTGTTTAGCAGTTATCAAACAGCTTCATTGAAGAGTAATGCATACCTGTTATAGTCCCTGATTTTGCCTCATAATTTTGTTCTGTACTTGTAAAAAGTTTGATTTGCTGGCAAATCATTCAGGACAGACAATAAATAAATCCAGACATCAGAGTTTCATACTTGTTATTGTCCAAAAAATGTATGTTTGTTACAAAACATGTTATTCTATTAACTTTTAAAGTTAATTACAGTAATATTTAAAATGTAAGAAAACAAATAAAACTCAGATCAATACAGCTAAAAATGAACTATAAACATTAATAAAACAGAACATGTAAAATCAAAAGTAAGTGGTTTTACAGATACTCTATCTCCTTCTTCAGACCATATAAAAAACACTAAAGGAAGAGCATTTAAAAATCTAACGTGGTGCAATCACTAAAACACACATGCAGTCAGCTGACTCTTTACTCATAAATGAATCAACCAGTCAAGTGTTCACTATGAGCCAAGCCCCCAAAAGTGTAATTCAATGACATAGGGGGTGGGATTTCAACCCTGGCTTTAATGAAATCGTTTCATTCAATCCTGGTAGAAGGTGTGCTTGTAAAAGTAGTATCCAATGTAGTTGATGCCATTCTGTTATATTATTCTGATCTCCACCCCTCATATTCAATGACGCCAGCTCCTGCATGAAAACACTTGAATGAGTGATCACTACCTTGTTCCATTACATGCTTGTTCAGGGCATTGGCTACTTTCTTTTTATTTATATCATTTATATGCTCCATAACCCTTTCTTTTAGCATGCGATTCATTTTACGAACACAGAAGGCTCTGCAGATAGTACAGTCTGCATAATAAACCAGATATTTACTCTTACAGTCAGCATAAAAGGCTGTCTCTATCATAAAACCAGTACTGGGTTGCAGAAATGAAGTGTTTGCTAAAATATATTTACATGCTCTGCAAGTGCGGCATTTAAAAGTCCTTTACGATCAGAGTAAACTGCAGTCTCTATCAAATTATTCCGATTGCATAATTGTTGTTTAAGGGAAAGGTTATTCCTAAAACAAAACGTAGGAGAATTGTTAATATCTTTCTGATGTCAGAGTCATCTTGTAAAATAGACCAATTCTTTTTCAAGTATTATATACTACATTCACATCACTTGAATAGGTGAGACCAATCAGTGTGTACTCAAACGTGTTTCTAATGCTTGTCAGATTTGTCTTCAAAAAATACTGATTTGTGATTAGCAAGGGTTGCACATAAGTATGTTGCCAGTGAATATGGTGGCTCTTTGGTGAACATGTTTGCAGGTTGCTCCTCGTAGAGACCTTTAGCTGAGGCTGTTATTGCTTTCTAATATTTTTATGCCCTGTCCAGGTAGTTGAAGTTATTTGAGGTTTCAGTTTCAACTTAGTTTTCTTGGAAGGAAAAAAGGGAGGAATGTAGGACAAGTTCTGTTGTTAGAAAAAACAGACAAAGTGGAAGTCACAAATTACAATTCTTATAACAGTGTTTTTAGATAGATGACCAATTAAATATTATTAAGGACATTTATCTACATTGTTGGGCAGTATAATTGCCTAAGATGTGTTACTTTTATGTTGCAGTTTACGGTGAGGCTGTCTGAGACAGTAATGAAGTGCATATATTATGTTTTTGCATTGAGAAACATCTTTCAGTAGGCTTGTAAATGTATGACATGTTAGGCTAACTAAACATTTTATTTAACACCCATTTGTAGTTTTAGACCTTAAGTATGGCACAGCTTAAAAAAAATTGATGTTTACACTCACAGAATTAGGATGAGTTCTCAATCAGCAGTGTGTTAGCTTCCCTGACTCAGATTTCTTAAACAAATGACAGTTTTGTCATGAAACACAATAAATGTTAGTGTCTACACTGCATTTTTAAACAAGAAACATCTTTATTAAATTATCACTTATGACATAGGCAATCATAAATTTATATAAATGAAAATAAATCACATCGACATAATCCTAGTTGCAAGCATTTTACATTACAAACCATACTGACATAATTTTAGTTGAAAACATTATATATCACTTACAATCTACCCAATCATTGTTGTCAAACATTACATAGCTCATTCAAATCCTGCCTTCTTTTAAACCTCTTTCTTCCCCTGTATGTACTGATCTCACAGTTTCCATTTCTCCTATGTAATTTGCTCCTACCCCTTTTCTAAAGATTCCAATGCAGTTGTTTTAGCTCTGTTACTATACTCACTACTTCTAGTACAGTTGGTTTAGAATTGATTTCCATTTCCTATTAATTGCTTTTTTGGCAGCCACCATAATTAGACTCAGCAAGGCTTTACTATGCCTAGACAATTCTGATTCTGTATTACAGCTCAGAAGATTAATTTCCCTAGCTACATCAATTTGCAAACCCAGTATCTCTGACAGAGTAATCTGCAGGGAGTCTTTAATGTCTGCCAACTCATTACACTCAAACAAAATATGTTCCCAATTACCTCTTTCTTTCCCCTCACACCTCCAACATTTGCCATCTACCTGAGGAAAAATTCTTTGGAGTCAACTTGGGGTATAAAAAAATTGTGTAAACATTTCCAAGCAAAAATCCTAAATCTACATTTTGTTGCATATTTGGGAGACAAACATATATCCACCATTGTTTCTTTGTGAATTGCTTATCCAATCTCTTCCCAACCCTTTTTAACCTCCTCTGATTGATGATTATAGTTATCATGCAATATTTTATATGCTCTACTAATTATTCCCTTTTTAACAGCAGCTTCTGTTCAATATTCTACTAGAAACTCTAACACTGCTGGTCTTTTGTTTAGTACCCCCTATTTCTTTCTCTTTGCCTATTCTCTGATATCAGTCCTTGATAGGGAAGGCAATCTCTAACCTGCAGTCCAAATAAATTATTGGCATACCCCCATTCTATTACCTTTCCCTCTCTAGTTATTTGCTCCCAATACCTTGTTTCCTTTGCCATTTTTCTCCAATAAATTCCAGCCCCCCTCTTTTGCCTATTGTTTGTATCCCTAATTGCAATCATCCATATAGGAAGAATCTAAATATAATGCAAATAACAACAGGGAAAGATGATACCCCTGCCTGGTTTCTCTGCTCAAGCAGAAATTATCAGAGGGAAACCCACCCACTTTAATTTTCACCTCTGATCCCTCATATATCCTCCTAATCAGCCTTATAATTTTATCAGGGAATGCAAATGCTTACATTGGCCTGCTCATAAAGTTCCAGCTTACTCTGTCAAATACTTTCTCTGCATCAAGATCCATCAACAACAGTGGTATTTTCTTACATTCTACTTCCCTCTGGATCATCAGTGTTCTGTTAATGTTGTCAAATGTTTGCCTCCCCTCCACAAAACCACATTGATCAACATCTCTCAATTTTGGCATCACTTTTGCCATTCTTTTAGCCATTATAGAAACAAATACTTTATAATTATGGTTTAGTATTGAGATGGGCCTGTATGAAGCTGGATCTGATAAATCTTTACCCTCTTTAGGTATTACAGCTGCCACTGGTTTCTTTCAGGATTTTGGCACTTCTCCTCTTAAAATACTTTTCAACAAAACCTTCCAGATCTTTATCACTTTTTTTCCCTCCTAGCTTCCAAACTTCCACAGGAATGTCATCTATTCTTGGGGACTTTCCTGTAGAGTGGTTATACATCAGCATTTTTATCTCATCTCTTCCTATCCTGTTTGTAATTCAGCCTCATCTACCTCTAACCTTGGAATATTTAATTCTTTCATAAATATTTCCATTTGTACCTTTTCTTGATTTTCATATTTCTCTGCTTTATACAGACTTTCATAGAATTTATGAAATATTTCTAGTAATTCCACAGGACCTCTTGTTATCTTCCCTGTTATAGGCTCCCTAAGCTTGGCAACAACCCTTTCTACTTTCTGGTGCCTGGGTCATGCTAAAAGTTTTTGTGAAATAGAGTTGTTATCAAAAAACAGTTGCTTAGTGACAATCTTTCTAAACTCATGCATATTATTAAGGTAATCCCTCATTTTCTGTTTAACATTCTGCAGTTGCTCCTTTTTTGTTCTGTGAGATTCCCCCTATTCTGCAATACTTTAACATTTTTAATTCCCTCTAAATAATTCTTGTTACTTCTTAACCATATCTCCCTTTCTTTTATTTTCACACTATTTTTAAACTCCAGTCTAATTTTATCCCACTCCCTAGCTATATTTTCAGAAGAAATTTCTATCTTCCCTTATACCTCCTGAATAATCTCCACTACCCATTCCTTAAATTCCTCTCTTTTCAACGGATAGGTGGGAAAGGACCATTGTCTCATTTTTATTTCATTACCCTGTGTTTTTATTTTAGGTATTATTGGCACATGATCTGAAATAGTTATTCGGTGCATATCAAAACCTTCAATTAAATGCATGTGTTTCTGTGAAATGTAAATTCTGTCTAGCCTAGCCCAGTTTTTGTATCTTGGTTAATAATATGTAAATTCAGTCCAAACTCCTACTACTGAATTCACATCTTCCATGCCAAATATTTTCATACATTTCTTCAAAAAACTACCCTCCTTTGTTATATTTTTCCCTTCTGGACCCCCAGACACATCTCTACTGCTGCAAATCAAGTTCCAGTCCACCTATAAGTAATATTCCTTGCTGAAAGCTGATTATTTCTCCCAGAATTTTCTTAAGCTTCATTACAGCAGTTTTAGATGGAATATAAATACATGCCAGTGTAATCCTCCTCCCTTGCCAGTAGCCCCTTAGTACTACAAATGTCCCATTTTTTTTTATTCTCTTCTATCACTATTGGAGCTCTTCTTGCAATTAATATAAGCACTCTTCTTTTCCTTTGTCCAAGGCTTTCTTTATGAAATTCACATGTTCAGTTCTTTCTAAGCGTGTATACTGTAGCGCAACTATTTGCACTCTACATTTTTAATATAGTTCACTACTCTTTTATTTTTGTGTTTATTTGTGACACCATTGCCATTTAAAGACATTACATAAAGCATCATTGTATTAAAAAGTTATTATTTCCACCTTTTATGTATAACAGTTTTTTTGTTAAATGTCTAGTTTCAACGTTTGTGTTACATACATACATTATTCGGCAGGTTGATCTTTTATGCAGTTGTTTCTTGTCATATCAATTTCTAACTATGTCACATCTTACAAAACATTTGTTTTGTTGAACGCCATTGTGACACCCATGCCCTGGCCCAGCAATCAAGGAGCCTCAATCCCACCACTGCCACCAGAATTGTTTGGCAGTGGTGGTTTATCCACACCACATATTAATTGGTTGGCAAATACTAACTGGCTTGTAGTGGTGTGGGTAAGTGAATTCCTGTAGCTTGTGTACAGTGAGATTTGAAGGTGTTTTGTACTCTAAATCAGCCACACAGTGAATACTCAGAGTTCAGATTACAATTGTTTTATTTATTTTGTAGCTTAGTTAGTCAGGGTGAGCAGGCAGCATGTCAGCAGAGGAGTATGGAAAGCTGACAAGAAGCCAGCTGGCAGAGATGTGCCAGGCTAGGGGACTGGTGCATGGAAACCTGACTAAGGCAGACCTGATTGCAGCCTTGGTTACAGCTGTATCAGAAAACAGCAACCAGGAGGACAATCAGACTGGCAGTGGAGATATAATACCCTCGGAGAATGGACAACTCAACCTTTCTGCAGAGGATTTAAAAATCCATTTAGAGCTAAAGAGACTTGAGTTGGAGGCCAGGCATTTGGAGATAGAAGCTGAGGAAAAGGAGCAGCAGAGGAAGCATGAGAGGGAAATGCTGACTCTTCGCCAGAGTCATGGAGGTAATGGGGAAGGCAGTAACTGGACCCCAGAAGCACAAAAGGTCAGTACATTTCTTCCGTAGTTTAACGAGGGGGATAATTTTGATAGTTTCATTCATATGTTTGAGAGGGTATGCAAACAGTATGGTGTTGACCAAAGGCTCTGGGTATGGTTCCTGACCCCCTTACTTCATAGTAAAGCTGTAACTGTTTTGTCAAGAATGTCTGACGTTGCATGTTTTTATTATAGTGCTGTTAAAAATCACTTGTTAGAATTGTTTAAGCTAACACCTGAAATGTATAGGAAAAAGTTTTGTGAGCACAGACGAAAGACAGACTAAAGTGTGTGTGAATATGTTGATGAACTGAGCACTTATTTCCATAGGTAGGTGAGTGGATGTCAGGTCACCACTTTTGAAGGGCTGGCAGACCTTTTGGTGAAGGAAACAAGCCCTTAGCACTTTGCCTGAGGATATGAGGATCTGGTTAGCTGATAGACAATGTGCTACTTCAGATGAGTTGGGGAAGAAGGGAGATCTATACCTGGCAAGCAGGTCAGCCCTACACAGGAAAGGGACCCCCAGCACTGCTCATGGGTCTAAAGGAACACATGGTGGGCAGCACAGATTTCCCCAACAGAATCTGCCAGTAGCTGGGGAAGCCATTGTCCAGGTACACATCCAGGTGCTAGGGTTAAATGTTTTGAATGCAACCAGTGGGGCCATGTGGCATACAGGTGTCCACAGAGGCAAGGTGTGGAACAAAAGGAGAGGGAGCCAGTAAGTGGGAAAGACAAAATGCCAATAGTAGGTTGTCTTGGGACAACAAGGGTACCAAACTACCACCAGAAGTGTAGTGAATGGCAAAGAGGCCATTGCCAAGAGAGACACAGCCTTTGAGATAACCATTGTAAAGCCTGCAATGGTTACAGAGGAGCACTACTTGCCTGGGCAGTCTACTCCAGTCAGGGCTTTAGGAGGGATCTCATTCCAAATACCTATGGCTAGGGTTCACCTTGACTGGGAGGGTAGAAAAGGAAGCCAGCAAGTAGGTGTGTTTGAGGATATATCTGCAGATTTCCTGATAGTGAATGATTTTGATAGTGCAGTACCCTGTGCTTGTGCATTTACACGCAGTCAGGCTTGGAGACAAGCAGGTAAGTCTGGTAGCCTGGGGGAGACCCAGACAGACTGCATACTTGCAGCCAGGACTGGTGAGGTGGTTACTTCAGGGAGGGAGCTACCCTGTAGAAGTGAGACTGAAGTTCAGCCACAGCTGCTTGGGGATACTGATGGTCCCTTGGACAGAGTGACTGCAAAGGTAGAGGTGAGTAGGAGTATGCAGGCTGACAGTGAGGTACCACTGTCAGAGGATGCCAGACTTCCTGTGGAAAGGGAGCTGGGAAGAGTTACAAGGAGAGAGTTGAGACAGGCTCAGCTCTCAGACCCTACATTGCAAGGCCTGGGGTAGGTAGATGGGAAGGCACCTGATTCTCAATGAAAGGGGGAATCTGTATTCTGGGACAAAGGGTTACTATACAGAGAGTGGCCCCTTGAAGGAGGGCTAGAAGGTGAGAGAGTACAGCAGCTGGTAGTGCCTAGAGCCTACTGTCTGGTGCTTCTAGCCATAGCCCATGATATTCCCTTTGCAGGTCATATGGGCATAAAATGTACAAAGAGACATATTATGCAGAATGTCTATGTGCCTGGAGTTTCCAGAGATGTAACAGGGTACTGCAGGACCTGTGAGCAGTGCCAAAAGGTAGGCAAGGCAGGAGACAAGGTGTGAGCTCCTTTGATGTCTTTGCCTGTGATTGAGGAGCCATTTCATAGGGTAGCTATGGATATTTTGGGACCTCTAAGTACCCCAAGTTCCACAGGGAAAAATATATCCTAGTGGTAGTGGATTATGCTACACAATACCCTGAAGCAGTGGCTTTGTCCTCCATTGAGGCAGAGAAGGTGGAAAATGCATTGTTAGCAGTTTTCAGCAGGGTAGATTTCCCAAAATAAATACTGACTGACAGAGGTGCCAATTTCAGTTCAGACCTGCTGGCTTGTCTGTGGAAGTCCTGCGGGTTGAAGCACATGAAGACCACCCATTACCATCCCCAGACTAATGATCTTGTTGAGAGGTTAAACTCTACAATCAAGTCCATGCTACGGGCATTTGCAGATCAGTTTAAGAGGGACTGGGGAAAATATTTGCCCCATCTGTTGTTTGCTTGCAGAGAGGTTCCCCAGGAATCCACAGGTTTTTCACCCTTTGAGTTGCTGTATGGACATAGGGTGAGAGTACCACTAGATTTAATTTGGGATGAGTGGGAAGGTGAGTGCGAGTCTCACAAGGAGTCTGTTGTGGCATACATCCTAAACCTCAGGACAAGGCTCAGGGAACTCATGGGCTTGGCCCAGGAGAACCTGGCAGAAGCCCAAGAACAGAAAAATGTGTGGTATGACAGGAATGATCAAGCTAGAGAGTATGCTGTAGGGCAGCAGGTAATGGTTTTCATTCCTGTCAGACACAACAAGCATCAAGTACCTTTGGAGGGACCCTACAAGGTGGTAAGAAATGTAAGTGATGTTAATTACATGGTGAAACTGCTAGGCAGAAGGCATGGGCAGAAATTTTGCCATGTTAACATGATAAAACCTTACCATGACAGGGAGGCCCTTGTGCTGAGCATTTGCAGTGGATTGTAGGAGGAGTCTGTGGGAGATCTGGGGACTGATCTCCTCAGTGAGGCTTGGGCTGACACCTCAGTGGAAGGGGTAGCAATGTCCCAGCAGCTATCTCCTACCCAGGTTTGAGAAATCCAAGCAGTGTTGCAGGAATTTGGGGACATGTTCACTGGGAAACCAGGGTGCACCCACCTGGGACAGCACCAGGTGGATACAGGACCCCAAAGGCCTATTAGGCAGGCCCCTTATAGAGTGCCTGAGAGAGTCAAACAGACTCTGAGGGAGGAGGTGCAGGAGATGTTGGAACTAGGGGTGATTCAAGAGTCCAACAGTCCCTGGGCCTCCCCAGTTGTGCTGGAGCCAATGAAGAATGTCAGCACCAGGTTTTTGTGGACTACAGAAAATTAAATCGTCACACAGAGTCAAATGCTTACATATGCCTAGAACAGATGAGGCCCTAGAGCAGCTGGGTGGGGCTAAGTATCTTACAACCATTGATCTTACAAAGGGTTACTGGCAGGTGTCCTTGACTCCCAGTGCTAGAGAGAGATGTCAGCCTTTGTGACTCCTTTTGGCTTGTATGAGTTCACAAAGATGCCATTTGGGATGAAGAATGCCACAGCAACTTTACAGAGGCTGGTAGATCATATCCTGGCAGGGGCAGGAGGGGTTGCCCTTGCTTACCTAGATGATATTGCCATCTACAGCCATTCCTGGCCAGAGCACCTTAAGCATGTCTGGGAGGTGCTGGGCAGACTACAGGGGGCAGGGTTGACCATTAAGCCAAGCAAATGTCAGGTGGGTATGGCAGAGGTTTCCTACCTAGGACATAGATTGGGGAGTGGTAAGATAAGGCCAGAAACTGCCAAAGTGGAAGACATTCAGGCATGGCCTGCACCTGTTACTAAAAAGCAGGTGAGGGCATTATTTAGGGACAGCAGGGTACTACAGAAAGTTCGTCCCCAGTTATAGTACCATAGCTGTTTCTCTCACAGACCTGACAAGGAAGAACAGGCCAGATAAGGTAGTGTGGACCCCAGCAAGTGAGCAGGCATTCCAGAAGCTTAAGGAAGCTTTGGGAGGCCCCCCCTGTGTTAGCCAGTCCAGATTACAACAAAGAAATTGTGCAGGTGGATGCTTCGAACCATAGGGTGGGGGCTGTACTTAGCCAGATTTCTTCAGAGGGGGAAGAGCACCCAGTGTTTTTTCTCAGTCGTAGGCCAACCCAGGGAATAATGCTATGCAGCTGTTGAAAAAGAATGTCTAGCCATAGTGTGGGCACTGCAGAAACTTCAGCCTTATCTGTACGGAAGGAAATTCACTGTTATGACAGATCACAACCTCCTAACATGGTTAAACAGAGCCAGCCAGCAAAATGTCAAGTTGCTAAGATGGAGCCTGGGGTTGCAAGCATATGATATGTCAGTGCAGCACCGCAGTGGGATTAGCAATGCCAATACAGATGGGCTCTCAAGACAGGGAATGGGGAAAGGTATACTCAGATAGCCCTAACTCCCTCAAGCAGCATTTCTCAAGGGTCACTTGAAAAACTAGCTTGAGTTCTCCAAGGGTGGGGGGGGGGGTGAATTAATATGTGATGCCAGTGCCCTGGCCCAGCAATCAAGGAGCCTCAATCCTCACCACTAACACCAGTGAGGGGCGTCTCATATAGGAGGAAAGGATAATAAATACACACTGTAAAGTGTAATTTCCCTTAATAGCACACAGAGATTACAGTCAGTCCAGGGCTGGTTGCTTCCTTGCTCTCCAGGTCCCCAATAAGACTCCCCACTGGCACAGCTATAGGGTCTAGATCTCAGCCTAGTGGGCAAGCTAAAACCTCCAGCACCCTCTCTGTCCAACCAGTGCTTCGTGTCCCCTGCCCAAATAGCTGACACACACACACACACACACACATACACACACACACACACACACACACACACACACACACACACACACACACACACACACACACACACACTTTGAGAAGAGTTTATACAACCACACAGATACTCCTGAGGAAGGCTGGCACAGGTTCTCCAGCTGTGCCCCTTTTTCCCAGACTATATGGTAGTATCAGCTGCCAACACCCACTAATATTTATCAACTACTCAAAGGCCTTTAAAGGGTGTCCAATTATTACTGTGCAATATTATTATCCAATTGGTAGTATAACTAAACAGTCAAGGTTTCTTAGAGTGACTTGGCACAGGATCACTATATACAAGCAATGGACTCTTAGAGCTTAACTTATCTCTACACAAAACAGCCACAGTGGAAAGGTTTTAAAATATTTAATAATAAATAATAAAAACACAAGACAATACTTTTTACTACACAGTGCTAGTCAAGTGTTCAGAGATCACAGAGAAATACTTAAAATAATTCAGTAGTATAGCTCTGACATCACAGAAAAACACTTAGTCTAATACTTCTAGTTTCTAGCTATTTCTAAGAGAAACACAAGTCTAAGATAAACTTACATATAGAGCAAGGGCAGTGCTGAGTAGGTTGGTCAAGACAAAAATGCTTACTGATCTCTGATTCTCTCTGTTTTTAAAATCACATTCCTGGTTCACATTACATCATTCTTCACACTTCCCTAGGTTCCCAGGCTAACAGAAACTACAGTTACATTCTTCACCTCTGGGCAGAAACCTGAGCAATAAAGGACATTTATGCATGCAAATTCTGGCCATTAATTCTGGCCTTAACACAATAGCAAGAATTCCTTCACCTAGACTGGCCGGAGCCAACTTTAAAGATCAAAGACAGTCATAAACTGCTTGACTTAGCTTCATTACAGCAGAGTGCACTGTTGTTACATTTTTTTTCAAGTTCCACATGTAACACTATTTTTTCCATTTAAGACAACAAGCCTGTGGCTTACATTAATATTTACAAATGACAGAATTTTAATTCTGTCTGGCTAGGCTGGCAGCCTTCACCTATCTTCACTAGCCTTTATCTATCATCACAGCCATAAAAAGAACACCCCAACACCCCCCAAAACCTATTTAGTTAAAATATTAGCACACAAACCTATGTACATCTTCAAATATTGAAGTTTAGCCTCCTAACATGAACAAGTGTCCCAAACTGACAGACACACTCATAGACTTGGTTTAACCTAAAAGAAAGGTTATCCATGCAAAGACAGATGTTACAACCTATGCTTCTACTAAGTGTTGCCTGGTTTTGTCTTATCTTGAATGCTTTCAGAAAACATTATCTCTTAGCCATTTCTCTTTATCAGATTGTCTCCATGGAGACACACAGATCAGATACAGAGTTGCTACTATGCATACATTTATTTGCTAGAAAAAAGCTTTATAATATTCAGTGTTCACTTTCATGTACTTATCCTCTCTTAAAACTTGTTACTAGATCAAGCTAAAGGCCTTAATCCAGTCATTAATTTATGCAAGAATGAGAAAAAGTGCATCAGTTTTTCTTCTGTCCTGCCCTTTTGACCAGACTGTTCTTTTTGTTTATACTGCAGTGCCTACATTTCTTAAAACTGAACAAGGAGAAAGAGAGAAGAAGGGAAAAAAACAGGAGCACATATTTACACTAGTATCCACACTACACTTAAAGATAATTGAGAAAACTTTACTTTATAGAATGCAAAGAAAATCACGCACTATAACAAATGTTACTATTAATAACAATTTTTGCTTTACTTACAGTTAACTTTTTTCCCTCCTCTTCCTCTCTCCTAACTATTTTTCCAAACATTAATGAGATGACATAGGGCATCTTAAACAAGTTAAGACAGCCACCAAAGAGCACTATAAAAGTCACTGGTCCTGCCACTGCACTCTCCCTCCTTAAACATCCCCTACTTCTCATACCTACTACTACTACTTTCTGCCCTTAACTCACTCTTCTCACTAGCTCTCTCTAATCTTCCTTGACTACTCTTTAAATGGTCTTCTAAAATTTATTAAGCAAATCACCTCAGAGAAACATTCTATTGTAATTGTTTTGCCTTCATACAACTACATTCTGATAAAACTGTGTTACCCCAAAAACTATATTAATCTTAATGACATATTTCTTTTTATACATCTTGAAATAGTTTTGCTAAACTCCTGATTATTGACACTGTATAACATTGTATTGCTACTTAATGCCTTGTAATAATCCTGTAACATTGCTGTTTAATGCTAATTTATAATGGAAATTGTATAATATGTTGAAGCTTTTCTCCCTGGGCTCCACTGAAAAATGGCTCTTCAGCTCAGTTGGACAATCCCAGTCAACAAATGTAAAATAAATAATAAATAAACATGCTTTAGAGTTCCCTACAAGTTTAACAAAGTAAAAAAAGTCCAATATTTCCAGATTTTCTTGTTCAGTCATGTTTGCTTTGTAATCCCACATTTGTCAATTTATTCCTATTCATCTCCATCTTCCAAATCCTGTCTCATCAGCTTAATTTTCAGCATACTCTTGAATCTTCTAGTCAACTCTTGTGCTTTTTACCTTCTGTCAAGCATATTCTGTTGAAACATTGAAAATGTTTCACTGGCACAGTCTCACTATGGTCTATATTATTGGAAGAACAAGAAGCAGAA
>NC_056728.1:1793107847-1793157847 GCF_019279795.1 Protopterus annectens | reverse complement strand
TTTTGGGGTCTTTCTAATTGCTGCAGGTGTCGGGTAAGGTACATCCCAAAGGGGGCATTGTATTCTATGATGGGCCTGTTGAGGGATGAATAAAGGGGCACGATTACCTCTCTTGATCTAGATGTGAATCCTTTCATGATGAGGTGGGCTATGTAGAAGGTCTTTCTAACCACTTTGGCAATGTGGTTGTCAAAGGAGAGATTGCTATCAACTTGGGTCCCCAGATCCCCAATTACTTTCTCTGTACTTAATGGGTTACCACCCATGTGGTAATTTGGGGGCACATTGTTTGTGCCAAAGGGTATGACTAAACACTTTTTGGTATTTAGCTTTAGACCATGGCTCTGGCACCAGTTATCCGTCTCTGCGAGACCTTTCTGAAGGATGTTTGTGTCAGCTGGAGAGTCAATTATGGCGCCCAGTTTGCAGTCATCTGCGAACTTGCTCGAGCCATAGTCCTCCAACGTTGGCCTGTACCTCAGAAAAGTAAATACCTAACAAGAGAGGTCCCAGGACAGAACCTTGTGGGATGCCACTTGTGACTGGTTTCGAGTCCGACATGGCTCCAGCAACTCTGACTCTGTGGGTTCTCTCTTTGAGCCAGTTTGCGACCCATCTTGTGACATAAGGGTTTATATTTAGGCTGGATAGCTCATCTATGATGCCCGAGTGGGGTATTGTGTCAAATGCCTTTGCAAGGTCCAGATAGGCTGTGTGGACTACCTTCCCTTCATCTATGGCCTTGTTTCGAAGAAGTCGACCAGGTTCAAGAGGCAGGATCTGCCCTTGACGAAGCCAAATTGGGTAGGATCTAGTGTCTGTAGGTCCCCAATGTCTTTGTTTATGAGTTCCATGATGATCCTCTCCATAGCCTTGCAGACTAGGCTAGTCAGGCTTATGGGGCGATAGTTTCCAGGGTCCGCAGAGGCGCTACCTTTGTGGAGTGGGACCACTGTTGCTGTACGCCATTCTTTGGGCACATATCCTGTAGTGAGGCTGAGATTGTACAGCAGTTTTACTTGAGGGATTAGTTCTTCTTGGAGTTCATGTAGGACGCAACCCGGGATGCCATCTGGTCCCATGGAAGCAGTGTTTTTTTGCTTTGGAGAGGGCGGCCTTCACCTGAGCATCAGAGATGTTTGGGAGGCTGCATTCTGCTGGGATAGATACTTGCTCTTTTTGGGGGGGTGGGGGGGTGGAGAAGTTTGCATTGAACCTGTCTGCCAGGATATTGGCGATGTCTGTGGGTTAATTGTATTTTTTGTCGCTTAGAATCAACTCTGAACAAGTTTGGGAGTTGCATCCCAGGTTCCTAACATAACTGAAAAAAGCCTTATGATTGTCTTTAGTGTCCTGTGCAATTTTTCTCTCGAAGCTGGCCTTGGAGGATTTTATGAGGGATCGTAATTTTTTGCTAGTACTGATCAGAGATGCCTTCCCTTTTAGGGATTTTGCTCTATCATGTAGTAGCTTCCAACTTCTGTTGTACAGTTTATTTATGGCTGGGGTCCACCAGACTGGACGCCTGCCTTTGGATGACTGGGTCTTGATTTTGTTTGGGATAGCATGATCCATGCATTCCTGGAGATGTCCATAGAATGGGAGGGATCTCAGCTTCTTGCTGAGGCTGACCAGGGAGTTCCTCCAATCTTGGGATTTTACTCTTTTTTGCAACAGCTTCTTCCTTCTGTTGTAGAGTGTTTATGGCAGGGGATCACCAGATTGGCTTCTTTTTTTGAAGAATAGCGTCTTGGTTCTGTTGAGGATGGCATGATCCATGCACTCGTGTATGTGCTTATACAGTGCATTTGTGTAAGATTCAGCAGTCGTACCTCTATTCTTCATCTATATGGGTGACGTGACGTTTGCCATTTCTTTCTTAAGAAGCATGAAGTTGGCTTTGGAGTAGTTTTTGACGGTGGTTTCCTTAATGGGAGGTGGGGGTGGGATATGGATGTCTAGGGTGATTAGCTTGTGGTCGGATCTGACCACCGAGCTGACCTCTGGCGTGGAACACCGGCTACCCATAATGGTAATGACCAGGTCCAGGATATTGCTGCCCCTGGTGGGGGTGGGGACAAGCTGATCCAAGGCATTGGAATTTATGAATTCCAGAAAATGTTGAGCGAACGAGTTGGTACACGAGTAGTTTTCCCAGCTGATGGGGAGGTATTTGAAATCGCCCATAATTAAGGCATTGGGTTGTACCTTAACATTTTCCAGTATCTTAAGACAGGAAGAGTGGGAATCCTGGGGCATGGTGGGGGGATCTGTAACAAGTTACAACCTGGATTGCAGTCTTGCCCAGTGTTAGTTGCACTTGGATAATTTTGGATGCATTATGTTGAGCGGGTCATACCCTCCTGGGCTAAATAATCAAAGAGGTCTTCCACGTCTCTTTTCATGTAGTCCAGGGAAATACGTCTCAGGTCATTCACACCCACATGTACAATGACAGAGTTATACTAGTACCTGTTGTTGGGGGACCTGAGTGTGTGCGTTATGTGGGGAATCCTGGCACCTTATAGGCAGCTGACTGTTTCTTACTCAACCTAGTGAGTGGGACATCAGTGTGCCTCACTATCAAGTCACCTATGACTAGTGTTGGGCATGCTGTTTTGCCTTAGCGGCTTTGGTTGAGTGATGCACTGTTTAGGAGAGTTGCGTCTCGTGATTAGTGCGGTGTTGAAGTGGTAGAGTGCGTTTCTGCCTTGGAGGTCACTGCTGTTTAGGTAGATTTTTATTGACAGCCTCCATGAAGGTGGGTGTGTGGTTTGTGGTTTTATGTGAAGGCAATGCTGGTACGTGTTCTGGAGGGCTGTGTGTTGCATGTGGTGTGTTGACCTTCTCCTCTTGGCCAGCTATTCTGGTCTTGGCTGAAGAGTGCATAGCTTCCAGTTTGGATATATAAGTGCATCTCTCGCAAGTCTGAGTGTTGGGAGGTAAAAGGAGAGGGTTGTCAGTGTACATGAGGCAGTTGCCATATTGCCTCAGGGTGCCCAAGTTCACCAGATTAATAGGAGAAAGCACAGGGAACTGATCTTTAGACATGCCTGGAGGGGTGGGCATTAATAATAAATACTGGCGTAGTTTCCTTGTAGAATGTTTAGTGCTGGTAGCACTTTTGTGTGCTACAATAACTGCTACAAGATGTCTAGTAAAGTGCTAGACTAATAAGCTAGTTAAAGTGCAGGAGAGGAGAGAACTAGCAGATCTAAGGGTAAATTTGAAACCCAGATTTTTTGGCACCGCTCAGAAGCTTACAAACAGTTTTAGATGCAGCAAATCTGTACCTGGACTAGATCAGTTACAGGAAAGGTGGGAAACTAGCGCAAATGGGGACTTTTAAACATGAACGTTGAAAGATATGGAAATAACTGCACAAACAGCCAATAAAACTACAATTTATGGGCCAGAAACCACTCCTCTTGTGGTAGACAGGCTATCTAGTGCTTACCACTCCCACTGATAAGCTAGAAGGCTTCCCTTCAACACAGAAAGGTTTAGGGTTCTCAGAAGCTTACAAACAGTCCTAGATACAGCAAATCTGTACCTGGACTAGGCTACTTACAGGAAAGGTGGGAATACGCACAAAAGCGGGCTTTTAAACCAGAAAGATGAAAGAGATTCCCCAAATTTTCCTTTACACTAATGTAAAAGGAGTTACTCCTTACTTGTTGATGTACCACACAACTAACATATCTGTTTGTATCACAACAGTCCTTAGAGGAAGAAAGCTGTGTAGGGCTTGCAACTCTAGGAGGACTGCTCTCATTTCTAGGACGCTGATATGCAGATTGGTCTCCTGTGGTGTCCATGTGCCTTGGACAGTCCATCCCAGGAGCTACTCCCCCCACCCTGGCTGGGAGGCGTCTGTGGTCAATGTGGCATGGGGGGATAACAAAGGGATGTCCTTGCTCAATATCCGAGAAATGAAGCCACCATAGAAGCGAGTCTTTGCATACTCTTGAAAGTTTGATCTAACAGCTTACAGGATTGCTGGTGCAAGGACCACTGGACTGCCAACATCCACTGTAGAAGTCTCATGTGTAATCGTGCTGTAGGTAACAGGGTAATAGTGGCAGCCATAGGCCCCATTGCTCTGAGTACTAATCTTGCTAGCGGATTTGGTACTGATAGAATCTGTTTGATATGTAGTCAGAGAAGAAATTCTGTCTGGAAGGAGGAAGGCCATGGTTTTGGATGTGTCCAGACACATTCCTATGAAGTTTATTACTTGGACAGGGTCCAATTGTAATTTCTGAGTGTGGATGGTTATGCCTATGTTAGGGGCTAGGTGTACCAAATAGTCTCTGGCTTGGATGAGTACATGCCTGGTTGAAGTGGTGAGGAGCCAACTGTCCAGGCAAGGAAACACATGGAATCCCTGCAGTCTCAAGTGAGCTGTATTACCGCCATGTATTTGGTGAACAGCCTGGGGGCTTTGGTGAGACCAAAAGAGAAAAGCCTCCGAATTGGTAGTGATTGGCTCCCATCCTGAAGGAGAGACTCCCTCTGGAGTGTCTGTTCACTTTGATATGACAGTATGTCTTCAGGTCTACGTAGCACATCCAGCTGTCCATTTGCAGTAGACGTAGAATGGACTGGATTGTGACCATCCTGAAATTTGAGTTTTTTTACTGACGTGTTCAGGGATGTCAGGTCCAATACTGGCCTCAGATCCCCTGTCTTTTTTGGTACTAAAAAGAATCTTGAGTAAATCCCTGATCCAATTTGATCTTTAGGGACCTTCTGGATGACTCGTTTAGCAGCTTTGCAATTTCCAAAGTTGCCAATTCCCTCTGACTGGGTGGAACATAAGGGAGGGATCTCTCTGGTTTGGGATGTTTTAAAAAGGAAATGGAGTAGCCTTTGTATATGATCCATTGCACCCACAGATAGCTTGTGATGGCTATCCAAGCTTCTGAGTGCAAGGATAAGTTCCCCCGAGTGCCTCTAGAGAGGAGCAGCCAAGTAACCTTTCAGGAGTGCTGAACGATTCTTGAGACCCTTGATTTTGTGGAGGCCCCCGCCACGTGGGCAGTGTCTACCATTATTAATGTTTCTCCCTCTGCCTCTGAGGGAAAAGTCTCCCGGAGATTCCTGAAAAAGACCTCGAGACTTCTTGAACCACAATTTGTTTTTACCACCACACTGATTCTTGGAGAAGTATCTTTGTGGGGCAGAAAAACGGATTCCTATAGCAGACAAGGTCTTTCCATCTTCCTAGCAACAGGAAAGTGCGCATCTAACAGTGGGCCCAAACAATGACAATACATCTGAAGACGCATTGATGAATGATGCCTTGAAAGGTTCCACAAAGTCACACAGTCAAATGCAGGCATGACATCTAATGGCAATGCCTGAATTGCTAGCCCTTAAGGTGGCCTCTGCAGCATGGGAAATTAAACTCATGGATGCATTGGAAATTGACTGCAGAGTGGCCATTCTGGAGGAAAAGGCCTTCTCTGCTCCTCATCAGACATGGACTCTGGGGCTAAGCTAGAAAGTTCTTTCATTAAATCCCTCTGTAACCTAATAAAATGAGAAAGATAGTTTAGTGCTCGTAAGGTGAAAGTGGCAGAAGCATAAACTCTCTTGCCAAACATGTCCATGGCCCTAAACTGCCTGTTAAGGGGATGGACAGTGGAGCTTTCCTGAGATAGCTTCTTTTTGGTGGTTACCGCAACAACCATGGCATCTACAGGAATTCCTTTAGTCGAATGTGGTTGGTCTGTTGGGGCCTATCTGCGCATTTGGGGATAGGTTCTACAGTGTTTGGCTCCTTCCACGCCCTGGTTGAAAAGTGCTTCAGCGGGGGGGGGGGGGGACACCCAACATGTAGATGGGCCAGACCCAAAAGTCTCCAAGAACACCATTTCCTCAGGGGTAGGGTTTTGGGTAGTCCAACCACCTTTTTGGCTCAGGATTTCTAAGATGTCCCCAAAGTGGACATCCTCAGATGGAGATCTTGGGGACCCTTCCCTTTCCTCGAAATGGGTGTCTTCATTGACGGATTCTTGCACAGAATCTAGGTGCCTACTCTAGCACCTTCTCTTCTGTGGCACCTCCTCGGGGGGGGGGGGGTGTTCCGGAGAGGTATCAGAAGAGAACTGGGGATCCAAGGGTGGAATAGCTTGGAAACTTTGCTTGGCCAGCTGTCTTGGAGGTGGCAGACATGGGGTCTCAGACACAGCATCCATGGAGGTTAAGGGGTGGATCCAAAAGTAGTGGAGCCGAGGATCTCCTTGGTAATAAGAGAACCTTCTCCACCACCTCGAAGGTAGACAGGCCTGGAGACAACATGGACTTTCTCCCCAGAGCAGAAGCTGTTGGGGCAGAAAGCAGCTGAACCTCACTGGCCATTCGCTCCGAAGGGGGAGGCAGTGCTGAGCTGTTGAACACGGAAGCTCTGAGGGGAAGTGACTGCTCCGAAAAATTCAGAGTTGAAGTCAGCCCCACAGAACCAGCATTGAGGCTTTGGCTCCTAAAGCCACTCTGCTCAGGCACGGTCAGAGCCGAGCGAGTCGGGGAAGCGGTCAGAGTCAGAGAGATAATCACTACTGGCTTAGACACTACAGCTCTCAGGGCCTCCAGTTCTGAGGACTATGAAGCAGGAGGTTGGATTGGAGAAGGAACAACAGGCCTAAAGCAGAAAGTCAACTCATGAACCCAGTGGGGGGTAGAGCTGGTAAAACCCCCATCTGGATCTGTGTCTGAAGGAAATGCCTCAAGTCTATCCACCTCAGATCTGGAAAGGCTATGGGAGGATCTGACAGAAGATGTGGAAGGAGATCTAAAGGATCTTTTAGGGGATCTGTCCCGAAAGGGAGATACCGATACGGCAGGAGTTGGTCCTGAGGAAGGAAGAGGAGCTCGGGTTCAAGGAGAGGAGTCAGCAGACTTACTTGGGTCCATGGATTTCGGGTCTGATTATCTGGAAGGCTTTTTGGGAGGCTTGCTGGATGTAAAGGCAGACTTGTCCAGGGAATGTTTCCTGTGTTCCCGGAAGTCTTTATGCTTCTTGGCAGGGGGTTTGAGCCCCTGAAGTTGAAAAACCCGCAGCTGGGGCAGGAGGAGGAATCAGGCCCTTTAAAATAAGTTTATTTCAACGGTCAGCCAAAGCGCATTGGTGAAACCCCCTCACAGACAAAACAGGTGGCTTCAAGATATGCAGGGCCGAGACAATACACACAGTCCCTGTGGGCATCAGATAAAGAATCTTGTGTCCACAAGAAGTGCACTTTTCAAACACTAATAGTTTATCAGACAACTTAAGGTCAAAGAAAGAAAGAGAAAGGAAGTAGGTAAAAAAAAGTCCTGCAAGAACAGACCAATGAACGTTTTTTTTTTTCAATATATGAACCAGAAAATAGGGGAAAGAGAAAATAAAGATAATAGGAAAAAAAACCCTAACTTATCTGTACAAAGTAGACGAGAAACTCTCAGCAGAGCTCACATGTACAGATCACGATTCTTCCTGACAGAGTGGCAAATGAGATCTGAGGTAATCTGGGGGAATAAGGCATTGTGTGCAAGGGAGGAGCTCGAGCCCCAGAGCCCAAAGCCCTGGAAAGCAACACAATACAAATGCAAACAGATAAAAGAAAAGTGGGATCTTCAGAAAAAAGTAGGAGTACATATAGAAAAAAATGGAAATCGTAGGAACAATACATGCAAAAAAATGTTTTTAAAGAGGAATGAGTTTTAAGAGAAGGCAGGAATCAAACAATTCCTGCAATGTTGCTTCGGTTATATGCTATTCCATCAATATACGTGCTGTAGAACGTTTCTAAATGTGAATCTGTTAATATGGTTTCATTACTTTTATATTACAAAATGAGCCTATGGCACAAGAGATAATTCAATAAAGGTGTTAAAAACAGATTTCTCACAGCAGAGGGCTGGGAGTCATGCTGCGGTGAGGCGCTGTATAATGCATCGTCCGGGATTTGTAAAACTGGAGGGATAGCTAGATGCCTTTGGTTCTGACAGGATCATAAAATTCCAGCACCAGATCTGAACTTTGAAAGACAATTCCTTAGCTTTGTTTATGATGGTCTTCTTCACCCAGTTAAGGGCATCTCAAATGAAAAACCTTCGAGTGAGGATAAGGGTGTCTTCAATGTTAGGCTGCAGGTAAGAGACTGGAGACATCTGGTTAACATTAGCCAATTCTTCCTTCACTAAATCAGAGTCCCACTGAGAAGGTTACCTTTTACTTTTAAGAGACTGTACCCTCCAAATTTGGCATTTCAGAAAACCCATAAAATCCTGAGCCACTTTGAAGAAATCCTGTGAGGAAGCCTGGATGGAAGGGAATCAGGGTGGGGGCTAGGGCCTATTCATTACAGGCTGGGCTAAACTGACAAATTACTTTTTTGTCATTGGTGTTCTGAAATACAGTTTCAATGTGCAGTCTGCCTGGGAGGTCTCCTTAGATAGATGCATGCCAAAGACCTCCATTTGATTACCGTTACTCTTCTACAGGTATCACACTCCCCCTTACCAATGATAATCTTGATGTGGAATTATGAAGCCTGCAATGGGACCTCAAGACCAATCAATGGTACGAAGATTGCAACTTGAGAGGACATGCTGAAGACATGATTACTTCCTGAGGGGTTGCACTAAGAGGCTTCAGCTGAAACAGACACCAGGTATGAAGTTGAGAAGCACCTTAATGACACTAGTATCTTCAACTCTAGGAGGGACTACCAGACTCGGAGGCAACGCCAGCCTCCAGAAATTTCTTCCTTTTGTTTTGCAGTCCTTTAAGTTGCTACATCTATTAACTACAACTGTACAGTTTGTGCTATACACGGTTACATTCTATTCTGTTTTTGATATGTACAGCTTACTTCCTCTATGTTTCACTTTGCCCATTCATCAATTCCACCCCAACAATACTTGCAAATGGTCAGTTGTGATCAGTGTACTACCCCAGTAAGCAAATGTAAAATAAAATGAAAGTGACACACACTGGAGACAAACAGGGTATGTCTGGATGAAGGTAAAACAGACAACTACAGAAATCCCTGCGCAGTACTGGTTCACCTATGAGTTATTTAACTTGGAACCGACATTTGTAATACAACTTGCCAAAAATCACTACACTACACAAAGATAGGAAAGCAGAAATTCAGGAAGATCCAAAATAGAAATGGTCTTAACGTGGAAACTTCCATAAGAAACTTACAGCAGAAAGTAAACATTGAATAACAGACAATCGGTAATTCTAAATGACAGCAGTCCGGCATATGCTAACTCCATATGGACTTCTACTTAAAACATATTTAAAAAAATAAAGCCAGAACACTAAGCAAAATCCTGTTAAGTTTTGCACATTATTCATAATGTTCTCTCTACAGCAGGATGTTGTCCAAACTCCCATTTTTCTTCCAAGATCTTATTTTTTATTAAAACAGTAATTCATTAGGACATTTTTCTTAAAGACAACATGTACCCCTCTCACCAATAATTCTAATATACTTACCAATTTGTCACGATCTTCTATTGACTGAATGAACTGCTCTTTGCCAAAATTGGATTCATCTTTCTTTTTCAAGTAAGGTTCAATAGATTTATACTGAGCATAGAAATTATTCAGATCCTGTGAATTAAAAAACACATATAAAGCCATGATTTGTTGATGCTCTTGAATTTTGCAATTAAAATGCTCTGCAGTTATACAATTATAAATGACACCTGTACGCACTTGCACAATATACATAACAAAATGCACAACTGACAACAAGCATAAATTTTCTCTGATAAAAAATATCTGAATCTGGCCACTCTTGTCCTCCCTTTTTCCTATACACTCCAAAATACCACTACCACAATCTTTTCTGATATCATGGAACTGGCAAACTACTACTGTCCATCGAGCTACTGTTTCCTTTCCCTTGCCAGAAAGAAAGCAAGCTACTTGTCTAAGAAAGTGTTGTCTATATTTTGGCAACTTCACAAATATTTTCCATTAGATTCCCACGCTCCACTACACAAACATTCCCCAGTTTCATTTTTAGCCATGCTGGCAGTCTCACATAAAACACCCTCCTCTCTATTCCATTACTCAGTATTCCTTCTCAGAGTGGTTCCCAAGCCTTTTGTAAACCACTTCAGTCATCCTCATTCTTATTACTAATGATGAGCCACATTTAATGCAACCATGGTTTAAATTTTGGCTCCTTTACATCTATGTTACAGCAGACGAAGTAATGAAAGAGTTTCTGTACTGTACAGATCCCCAGAATCTGCTCAAATACGACTTCAATAAAAAGGTCTCATCTTCCTACTTAGCTGGTGGTGAGCTCCCTGCACTTTCCTGATAAAGATTAACTGCAAGATTAAATTTCAAATTACTAGAGCTCTTCACTTCTTTACCCATACTACTACTCTGTTTCTGAGGCTGTTATGTTATTTCATACATCCCTACATCCCGAAGTCTACATACACATTAGCTGACCAACAAGTGTCTCCCAGCTTCCCCCATCCAGCATTAAGTTTAATACTTCCTCAATCCTTCCTCAGCTCTCACTTTCATTACATCTCATCTTGGCTAAGGAAAACCACTACTTCTCTTTCTCATACATCAGCTGCTCTCTATCCTGAATGCAGCGACATTTCACTGAAATCTTCATTGCCTTTGTAAGAGCCTTCTATCAACACCATGGACTCAAGTTTAAACAAATAAATGGAAGTTGCTGCTTTGATAAAATGCATCTCCATTACTTTATCATTCCTATTTTTATTTAACCAGTAATGCAAATTTATTTTCAAGAAAGTTCTTACAAATATATTTAGATAAGAATTCATAGACCTCAGATTTTACACTTCATAGATCTGTGTAACAGCCCATCAGCTTTCAAAGCAACATTTTAAATTCAGAATCTGTCACTTATTAGACTGGAGTATAATTTGTATGTCTAGCTATGAACATTTATTTGGTTCATTATTCTGTAATGTCTTGTATTCATAGGTGTTTACTAGGATCATGACCACAAGGGCCTTTTTAAGCCCAGTTGTTGTGTCTTTCGGCTTTTCCCGGTTAGGGGTCGCCACAGCGGAACTCCGGTCTGCTAATGATTGGCAGTAGATTTTTACGTGCTGAGTTGCCAGCCCTGACGCACAACCTTTCAACGAAGGTACGCCCATTCACGCATGTCTCAACACAGAAGACCTCTAGCGGAGAATCGAACAGGACAATGTCTTACTGTGAGGCGACAACGCTACCGCAGCACCACCACCACAGTACGGCCTTTTTAAGCCCAGTAATGCATCCCAAATCTCTGACAAGTTCTGATACCCTTGACAAGTGTAAGCATGGGCCTGGGAGATGAACCACTTGCAGGTTACCTGTGTCCATTAGAGACACAGGTGCCAAACCAGGGATGAATTTCCAGTTTCCCATACAATTGTAGTTGCACTTGAATTGGGTTAGGCAGGAGGAACTCTGCTTCACATGGATGGGGAACCTGCTCCATAGATAGGATAATCTCTGGTATACATACCTCTCTCTCCAGAAGATGCGCTTTATATCACAGGCAAGGTTTAAATCTTTAGAACGGGTAATTCTGGTGCTGCTTGTTTTGTGGATATGCAGGATGTCCATCAGAGGAGGATCTGACAATACCATGTATGCCAGGCATAGATCTCCCTTCAAAAGCCTGTAGGAGACATAATACAGGGATATGGCCTTGAAGCGGTCTGCATAGGACATTTTACTTGTGCCCTGTATTCCTTTAGGGGGGGAACCTCTGTGGACGTTCCAATTGTTGGATATGCCTGGTTATGTACATACCAAAGGGGGCACTGTACTCAATAAGTCTGATGAATGCCAAATACAGTGGAATGATGACTTCCTTGGACTTAGATGCCATACATTTGTTTATTAGCTGTGCAACAAAGGGATTTCCTCACCACTATAGACACGTGATGGTCAAAGGCTAGATTACTGTGTCCCTACGTCTCTGACTACTGGCACATCTCTAAGGGATGTGCTGTCAATACGATGGCTACCAGGGATGGATGACTTCCCAAACGATACTATTATGCATTTCTTGGCATTTAGTTCTAAATCCATGGCTCTGACTCCAGTTGTTTGTGTCAGCCCCTCCTGGAGAACATTTGTGTCAGTGTGAGATTCAATGACAGCTCCCACTGACATTGGCCTTGACTTCTGAGAAGTAAATGCCTACAGGAGCAATCCAAAGACTGATCCCCCGAGGGACTCAAACTTGTGACTGGCCTCTTTCTAGAGGTGGACTCCCCAATTCTAGCTTCCTGGGTCCTGTCTGCAATCCAGCTAGCTATCAACCTGGTGACATATAGGTTTGTACCTAACCTACTGAGTTTGTCAACAATCCCAGAGTGGGGTACTGTGTGAAATGCCTTGGCCAGGTCAAGGTAGGCAATGCGATTATGCCCTTATCCATCGCTTTAGTGACCTATTTAAAGAAGTCCACCAGGAGGAGTAGGCATGATCTGCCCTTGACGAAACCAAACTGGGTTGGGTCCAATGTCAGGAGGTTTACTACCTCTCTGTTGACCATCTCCATGAGAATTCTTTCTATGGCTTTACATACAAGACTAATGAGACTTATGAGTCTGTAGTTTCCAGGGTCTGTAGATAGCCCACCTTTGTGCGGAGGGATGACTGTTGCCTTTCTCCATTCATGAAGCATGAAGCCTGTTTGGAGGCTACAATTAAATAGTAATTCCAGAGACCCTGACAGGTCATGTTTCACATACTTCACACAGAAAGACAATGCAGTCTTCCAATACCCAGTCTTGCCCACTCAATTCGCAACCCTACGCTATCTGGCAATCTCAAAACCTGCAATTCTCCTTTTTGGTCTGTACTGTAATGTTAATATATTCTACTAGGTAAAGACACATTGCAGCATTTACTTTAACAAGTGCGTGTGTGTGTGTGTATATATATATATATATATATATATATATATATATATACATATATATACATACACACATACATATATACATATATATATATATATATATATATATATATATATATATATACATATACACACATACATATATACATACATATATATATATATATATATATATATACACATACATATATACGTATATATATATATATATATATATATATATATATATATATATATATATATATATAAATAAGAGGTTCTTTCTTCTGTCAAACACTTCATCAGGAAGATCCAAGACAGAAAAGCTCTTGTACTCGCTTTCCACACTTATCTAGAGGAAAACAGTTTTTTATTCAGGCATGCCCAAAGATCAGCTCCAAGTGTTCTCTCCTGTCTATCTGATGAATTTGGGCATCTTGGTGCAATGCAGAAATTGCTTCATGTACACGGATAATGTACAGTTGTGTACCTACCATGAATGTAGATGTTCGAGTGTATTCACTGTTGCAGTCATCACACTTAGGTTATCCTGCTGGCAGGCTAACCTCAGTCGGCCTGAATTCCAAATTCCTGGTCCGGCGTCGGTTGCTGTCGCCTCTTCCCCGACGTCAGTGAACCAGGGGTATACAAGATGCAGCTGATGCCATTTTCTTCAGTTATTCTTGCCCCAGATGTCAGGTGCCCCCAAGAAGGTAGGCAATAAATATGTTGCTTATAAAAACATGCAGTGAAATGAACACAACACCTTCATCTACAAGCAAATACACCACATAGGTTGTACACGACAGAGAAGTATAGATAAGTCCCAGCAAAGAAAAGGGAATGGAGGGTGGGTAACCTGGACTGCAACAGTGAATACACTCGAAAGTACAGTTGTGTACACCTACCATAAATGTAGATGTTAGAGTGTCTTCACTGTTGTAGTCATGACTGTAGGGTTCTCCCCTGCCGGCAGGCAGTCCTCGATCGGCCAGAATCCCAAAGTCTGGGTCCGGCGTCGGCTGTTCAATCATGCTCCCTGACGTCAGAGCGCCAGGAGTACAAAGCTGACAGCCGACGCCATCTTCTCCAGTCTTTCTTGCCGTGTGGTGATAGCAGATCGCAAGTGCCAGTCGGCTGACTCCAGACGATTTTTTTCTGATACACTTCAGTCCGAAGACTTTCTTCTCCACTCAAAGCTAAGTACCCCGTTGGGGAAACTTTTTTCTTGCTCCAGTCCAATGTCAGAAAAAGTTAATAATTGTATTTCATGTGGGAAGCAAATACCTCATAAAGATTTTCATTCTTACTGTATTTCTTGCTTAGGCCCTGACCACGACGTAGCTAGTTGTCGGTTTTGTGCTAGATTCAAATCAACATACAATTAAACGAAGGTACGATTTTGCTTTTCATTACTTGGGTCAGGAGTCCCAAGATGAGTAAGGTCCCGTATCCTTTGCAAATACACCTCAGAAGAATGGTGAAAAAAGGAACCACACAAAAGTAAAAATAAGAGGGGACAGGAGGGAGGGAAACCCAGACTGCAACAGTGAAGACACTCGAACATCTACATTTATGGTAGGTGTACACAACTGTACTATGTTCATCGTGTTTCACTGTTGCAGTCATGACTGTAGGGTAGAATCCCAAAGCTGAAAGAAAGGGAGGTGGTCATAAAGAAGAAGGGGCGGCTAAAAGGCCCTGCAAGACTGCAGAGGCAAAGCCTGCCCTAGACTTAGAGTAGAGAGATAGATTGTAGTGCTTAGAAAAAATATGCACTGAACTCCAAGTTGCAGCTTCCAAAATGTCTTTGGTAGGAACTCCCCTGAGGAAGGCTGCAGAAGTGGCAGCAGCTCTGGTGGAATGAGTCCATATACTCCCTGGGATTTGCTTTCCATGGTGTGAATAATAAAATCTGATTCCATGAGCAATCCATTTAGAAATGGTCTGTTTTGAAATGGCTTTACCTTGAGAACTTGAAGCATAAGAAACAAACAATTGTTCTGATTTTCTGATGACCTTGGTTCTGTCCAGGTAAAAACGTAGTTGTCTGTGTACATCCAAGGAATGCAAGATCCTTTCCCCCTTATTTTGAAGGGTGGGGAAAAAAGTTGGCAAGTGGATAGTTTGATTTAAAGCCACTTTGGAAACCACCTTAGGCATAAAGGTAGGATTAAGTCCTCAAAGACACCCTGTCTTGATGAAAAATAATATAAAGTTCCACAGCCATAAGAGCTTGTAACTCTGAAACTCTCCTGGCAGAGGTTAGGGCTAACAGGATAGCTGTCTTCCAAGATAAAAACTTGATGTCAGAAAAGGCAGCAGGCTCAAAAGGAGGCAAGGTTAGTTTTTCCAAAACATAGTTGAGATCCCAAGCAGGAATGGGAGGAGATCTAGGAGGGACTTAAATTCCTAGTTGCTCTGAGAAACTGTCTCATGAGCTGGTGGGAAAAGATTGGAGGGTCTGTATTATAATGAGCAGAAATAGCAGAGGCATGTATCTTAATGGAAGAGAGACCCTTATGTAAGAGATCTGTCAAAGTAAAATTGAAGAAATGTTTGGAAGAAGAGGATCAGAATCCTGAGCCTGCATCCAGGAACAAAATCTTTTCCATTTTCCTGCATAAGACTTTCTAGTGCTTAGACGTCTGGCTTCTAAAATGACATCCATAACCTGCTTGGGTAGGAAAGAAGAAATCAAAGGCCCTGGATTAACCAGACCGCCAGGCTGAGAGTTCTGACATGAGAGTGTAGAACCTGACCCTGATGTTGGGACAGAAGGTTCGGAGACTGAGGTAAAACCCAAGGGGGCTCCAGACACAGGTTTTTTTTAGAGTTGGGTACCAAAACTGTCGAGGCCAATTTGGGGCCAGTAAGATTATCATCTTGGGCTTGTCCTGTTTTATCTTTAATAATACCCGTGGAAGAGGAAGAGGTGGAAAGGCATATCCCGAGAGGTTCCTCCAACTAAATGATAGGGCATCCACTTTCCAAGCTTCTTTGTCAAAAGCCCTGATGCAAAAATTCTGTAGTTGATGATTGAGATGGGATGCAAAGAGGTCTATGTGAGGACATCCCCAGACTGCTGTTATCATCCT
This sequence comes from Protopterus annectens, assembly GCF_019279795.1. NCBI lineage: Eukaryota > Metazoa > Chordata > Ceratodontiformes > Protopteridae > Protopterus > Protopterus annectens. The sequence continues at coordinate 1,793,141,844 of NC_056728.1, read as the reverse complement.
GAATATTTTGGTGTCCAGCATCCACTCGTGTGGATCCGAAAGGTTTCTGCTCAGACTGTCTGCCAGGAAGTTTTGCTTCCCTGGTAGAAACTGAGCTTGAAGGTCCAGATTGCAAGCTAGAGCTGTGTTCCATAGATCCATGGCTAGTCTGCAAAGGGGGTAGGAATGAGATCCCCCTTGCTTGTTTATGTACCACATAACTTTGGTGTTCTCTGTCCGTATTAGTAGTTGTCCTGGTTGTAGAAGATTCCTGAAGGCCATTAGAGCTTTCTGAACGGCTAACATTTCCTTTAAATTGATATGCAGGTGCTTCTGATCCTTTGTCCAAAGGCCCTACAGACAGTTGCCCTGAAAATGGGCTCCCCAAGCATAATCTGAGGTGTCCGTGGTTAGAATCCGAGTGGCAGGAGGTAGACAGAAGGGTTTCCCTTTGTTTAGAGTGCATGCCCTGGACCACCAAAGAAATTCCTTTTGAAGGCAAGGCAGGACGGAGATCAGTATGTCTAAACTGTGGCAATGCTGAGACCATACACGTTTTAGGTACCACTGTATTTTCCTCATGTGTAGTCTTGCATATGGTACGAGAAGGATGCAGGAGGCCATGTAACCCAAAGCCCGCAGGAATCTCCTTGCAGATAGCAGAGTTAAAGTTGCCAAGGTTTTGACAGTTGAAGCCAGCTGTAATTGTTTTTTGGATGTCAGAAATGCCATCTGGGTTGTGGTGTTTAGAAGAGCACCCAGAAAAGTTATCTGCTGTGAGGGTGTCAAATTTGACTTCATGTTTACAGAGAATCCCAGGAACTTGAGGAGGTTCTGTACAAACTCTAGATGCTGGAGTAAGACATCCTTGCTGTCTGCCTGAATTAGACAATCGTCCAGATAAAGGTAAATTTGAATTCCCTTGAGTCTGCAGTAAGCTACTACTGGAGCCAGGCATTTGGTGAAGACCCTGGGCGCAGTAGACAATCCAAAGGGCAGCGCAGAGAATTGAAAGTGCCTCGATCCGGCCTTGAACCTGAGGTATTTTCTGCATTCCTGCCTGATGGGAATGTGTAAATATGCCTCCTTTAAATCCAAAGTTACCATCCACGCATCTTTGGATAGCATTGGAAGTAGCTGCTGTAGAGTAAGCATCTTGCATTTTGGAATCTCTAGAAAGGTGTTCAAGACTGACAGATCCAGAATGGGTCTCCATGAGGTTTGCTTCCTGGGGACTAGAAAGAGCCTCGAGTAAAAACCTTGTCCCATCTCTGAAAGTGGAACCAGTTTCTATGGCTTTCATAGCCAAAAGAGCTTCCACCTGGTTTAAGGCCTCTGTCCACTGATGTTTTAGAAGGTCTGGCCATCCACTTGGCCTTGGCAGGGTATGAAAATGGAATTTGTAACCTCTTAAAACCACATCCAGAACCCACTTGTCTTGGGTTATGAGAGTCCAATTTTGATAAAAAAAAGAGAGAGTTTTCCTCCGAGAGGGGCTTCCAGGCAAGAAGTTCCTGCAGCCCAACAGAGGAAGTCATTGAGTTTGTTTCCTATGAGTTTGTGACCTATCCTCTCTCCTCCCCTAGGGGTGGAAGCAGTCCACTGTCTTGGTCTATAAGAAGCTTGTGTTTGAGGCCTTCCTCTGGAGCGTCTATATCTACCCCTCTGAGGCCTGTCTGAAGTGGGAAAGGACCAATTTTTAGAAGGCCAATTCCTGCTAAATCTTGGTGGCTGTACTTGTAAGAAATCTTTAACTGTTTGCATGGATTTCTATCCTCCATCTTTTTAATCACCTCTTCAGCTTTTGATCCAAATAAAACATTATGCTGAACAGGAGCATCCAATAATTTAGCTTTTACTTGTTCTGGCAAATTTTGTTCCTTTATCCATGCATGCCTTCTAATGACTGTGCCGGAGGCAGCAGCCCTACAAGAAGCCTCCAAGGCATCAAATCCACAGTGTAAACCATGCTTCCCAACTTGTTCAGTGGCATGCAGTAAGTCATGTAATTCCTTATCTGCACAGGCAGAAATGGAAGTAAGCTTTTGTTTTAAAACAGACAAGAGAAATTGCTGGTATTTCAGCATATGAAACTGACAGTTTAAAGCCCTAATGGACAAAGTAGCAGAAGTGTACACTTTTTTGCCCCATCTTTCTAAAGATCTAGAATCCTTTTCAGTGGGAATGGGGTTTTTGGCAGATGCGGCCTTAACTCCCTTAGGACCCTGAGAAATGGTTTCAGGGTCAGCAGAAGGGTTCTTGTATAAAAACTGGTGGGAATCAGGAACCCTGCAATATCTATCAGGCTTAACAGGAGCAGAAGGAAAGGAGTCAGGGGTTAAGTTAGCCTCCGAAAAAGCATCATCCACAATATGCAAAACAGGAGGAATAGCCAGGGGCTATGTTGGGGGAGAAGAAGAAAATCCCTTAGTCTTTTCTTAGATTCCGAATACTCCTGTCCTTCCCAGTGGAAATGTTCCCTCATTTCATGCAAAGTTTACCCAAAAAGAGAAATCCTCAGGGGGAGAAGCTGAAGGAATGGATTCCTCAGCATCAGAATCCTCATAAGGAGGGAAAGAATATTCCTGGTCAGAAGAAGAAGAAACTGAAGAAACAGAAGCCTGATCAGAGGAATCATAATAAACATCCTGCCTTGGCCTTTTATCTGGAGGGGGATGAGAACCCCTAATCATAGTAAGTAAATCCTCCGCCATCTCGAGTAACTGTTTCTGTGACTTGGGAGCCGGTTCAGAAGAGGCCTGTGTTGCAGTCTTTGATTTAGAAGGAGTCTTTGCCTTTGTCTTTGGCTTTGCCTTTATTAGAAGCTGAGCAGGCCTGAAAACCCCTTCGATAGCCAGTACCTGCACAACGGCTCCGGACCCATCCGAAGGAGCATTGTCCGAAGGTCCTGCAATAGAAATATTTAAAGGCCTGGTTGGCTCCTCATGAGAGTCCGTTTCGGCCATCGGTTCTGAAATGGCCGACGACAGGGGCTGCAAAAGCGCCTCACTGACGACGGTCGAACCTGAAGCTGGCTCCGCTTGTGCACTATCATCAGATTTGGACCTCGGAGGCCTGTCTTTATCCTTGCGACGTTTGTGAACTCCGGCAGCCGGAACCGTATCAGACGACATTTTGTAGTTAAAGCGCCTACCGAAGTAATGAAAAGCAAAATCGTACCTTCGTTTAATTGTACGTTGATTGAATCTAGCACAAAACCGACAACTAGCTACGTTGTGGTCAGGGCCTAAGCAAGGAATACAGTAAGAATGAAAATCCTTATGAGGTATTTGCTTTCCACATGAAATACAATTATTAACTTTTTCTGACATTGGACTGGAGCAAGAAAAAAGTTTCCCCAATGGGGTACTTAGCTTTGAGTGGAGAAGAAAGTCTTTGGACTGACGTTTATCAGAAAAAAATAGTCAGGAGTCAGCCGACCGGCACTTGCGAACTGCTATCACCGCATGGCAAGAAAGACTGGAGAAGATGGCGTCGGCTGTCAGCTTTGTACTCCTGGCGCTCTGACATCAGGGAGCATGGTTGAACAGCCGACGCCGGATCCAGACTTTGGGATTACTGCCTGCCGGCAGGGGAGAACCCTACAGTCATGACTGCAACAGTGAAACACGATGAACATCTACATTTATGGTAAGTACACAACTGTACTATGTTCACCGTGTTTCACTGTTGCAGTCATTACACTTGGGTTGAATCCCAAAGCTGAGGTAGGGCGGCTGGGTCTAAATAGGATTAGGAGTGGCTATGAGGCCCTGCAGAACTGCAGTGGCAAAGCCTGCTCTGGATTTAGAGTAAAGAGGCAAGTGATAATGTTTGGTAAAAGTGTGCACTGAACTCCAAGTTGCAGCCTCTAAAATTTCCTTAGTTGGTACTCCTCTGAGAAAGGCTGATGAAGTGGCTGCTGCCCTGGTAGAATGTGGCCACTGACTTGCCATGCTGTGCATAGCAGAAACGAATACAGTGTCCTATCCATTTTGAAATAGTCTGCTTTGAGATGGTCTTTCCTTGTGATCCTGCAGCATAGGCTACAAACAGTTGCTCAGTTTTTCTGAAAGCTTTTGTTTTGTCTTCGTAGAAGCGTAGCTGCCTCTGTATGTCCAAAGAGTGCAGAAGTTTCTCCCCTTTATTCTGGGGATTTGGATAAAATGTTGGCAAACGAATGGTTTGGTTAAGAGCCACACTGGATACTACCTTTGGCATGAATGTTGGGTTTGTCCTTAAGAGAAACCTTGTCCGGATGAAAAATGATAAAAGGTTCCACTATTAATGCCTGTAAACTCAGAGACTCTTCTTGCTAATGTTATTGCTAGGAGCAGAGCAGTTTTCCATGGTAAGAATTTTATGTCAGCTGTGCTGGCTGGCTCAAAGGGAGGTAGTGTGAGCTTTTCTAAGACAAAGTTGAGGTCCCATGTAGGTATCGGTGCTCTCCTTGGGGGTCTTATGTTTTTTGCCCCTCTGAGGTACTGTTTTAGCAGTGGATGAGAGAAAATAGGAGGTTCCGTATTGTTTGTGTCTTTCGGCTTATCCCGGTTAGGGTTCGCCACAGTGGAACTCCGGTCCGTTAATGATTGGCAGTAGATTTTTACGTACTGGCTTGCCGGGACTAACGCACAACTTCAACGAAGGAATGCCCATTCACGCATGTCGCCACATAGAAGACGCTCTGAGAATCGAATGGCCAACGTCTAACTGTGAGGCGACAATGCTACCACTGCACCAGTATTGTAATAAGCTGAAATGGCAGCGGCATGGATCTTAATTGATGAGAAGGATAGGCCTTTGTCCAGCATCTCAGTTAGGTATTGTAAAATCTGAGGGATACTTGGAACAAGTGGTTCAAGACCTTGTGCCTGGTTCCAAGCACAGAATCGCTTCCATTTTTCTGTATAAGATTTCCTGGTGCTGGGCCTCCTGGCTTCCAAAATGACATCCATAACTGCTTTAGAGAGAGGTGTGTACTGAGTGGCTATATTATCCACCATGCAGCCAGATTTAAGGTTCTGAGTTGGCTGTGCTGGATCTGATTGTTTTGTTGAGTCAGAAGATGAGGAATTAGAGGTAAAGTCCAGGCTGGGCCTTGAGACAAGCTGTTTAGGATTGGGTACCAATGCTGGCATGGCCAGTCTGGGGCAATCAAAATCATTTTTGGCTTCTCGTCTGACTTTTATGAGCACCTTGGGAAGGAGAGGCAGTGGTGGAAAGGCATAAACTGCTAGGGCTTTCCAGCTGAAAGATGGAGCATCCACTTTCCATGCTTGTGAGTGATAAGTCCTTGTGCAGAATCTCTGTAGTTGGTAGTTGTGAGGGGAGGCAAAGGGATCTATGTCTGGGCATCCCAATTTCCTTGTTTTCATGCTGAAGACCTGTGGATTTAGTTTCCACTCGTGAGGGTCCATGAGGTTTCTGCTTAGTTCGACTGCCAGAGTATTTTTCTTTCCTGGCAGGAATTGTGCCTGCAGATGTACTTGATAGGTCAGTGCTGTGTTCCACAAAGTCATGGCTTGCCTGCAGATGGGGTAGGAATGTGTGCCCCCTTGCTTGTTTATGTACAACTGTAGTATTGTCCGTCTTTAGTAGTAGTTGTCCAGGATGCAGCAGATCCTTGAAGGCTGTCAGGGCATTCTGTACAGCTAGCATCTCTTTTTGATTGATGTGAAGATACATTTGGTCCGTGGGCCACGTGCCCTGAATACATTTGCCTGCCATGTGTGGCCCCAGACATAATCCGATGCATCTGTTATTGTCTGCCTGGCTGTGGGTAAAGTGAAAGGCTGTCCCTTGTGGTGGTGACAGGCCAGTGCCTGTTGCAAGCAGGGAATAAGAGTTATTACTGTTTCCAGGCTGTGGCAATGTTGAGTCCAAACACTTTTTAGGTACCATTGTAGCTTCCTCATATGCAGTCTTGCATATGGAATTAGCAGAATGCAAGATGCCATGTAGCCCAAAGCCTGCAGAATTTTTCTTGCAGGTAGCTGGGTCTTTGTTGCCATCATTTGAAAGCAATGAGTCAGTTGCCTTTGTCTGGCGTGAGATAAGCCATCTGGACAGTTGTATTTAAGCTTGCACGCAGGAATATTATAGCGGGCACTAGTTTTTATTTCTTTTCGTTTACTGTGTACCCTAGGCAAATTAGTAATTCTTTTACAAACGCCAGATGCTTTAGCAGAATGTCCTTGCTCTCTGCTTGAAAAAGGCAGTCGTCCAAGTAGGGATATATATTTGAATTCCTTTTTGTCTGCAAAATGCAACTACTGGTGCCAGGCATTTTGTGAAGACTCTGGGCGCAGTAGATAAGCCAAAGGGCAGTGCAGAGAATTGGTAATGCACTGAGCCAGCTATGAATCTGAGGTATCTTCTGCAAGATTGTCTGATTGGGACATGCAGGTATGCCTCTTTTGAGGTCCAAAGTAATAACCAAGCCTTCTTGCCCGGCATGGGTAGAAGCTGCTGCAGTGTCAACATTATGAATTTTGGAACATCCAGGAAAGTATTTAGAATTGACAAGTCCAGTATTCGTCTCCACGCTTTGTCCTTTCTGGGTACCAAGAAAAGTCTTGAGTAAAATCCTTGTCCCTGTTCTTGCTGTGGTACTTTTTGAATTGCTCTCATGTCCATGAGAGCAGAAATTTGTTTTTGTGCCTCTGCCCATTGGTTTTGTGGCAGGTCTGGCATACCTTTTGACCTTGGTAGGGTGCGAAATTGGAACCTGTAACCCTGAGAAACAATATTCAGTACCCATTTGTCCTGGGTGATCAGGTGCCAATTTTGTGAGAAGTGCTAGTTTTCCCCCCAAGGGTGCTGTCAAAAGGTAAGTGCTTGGCTTTGCTAGAGGGAAGTCATTGGGACTGTTTCCTATAAGATTGTGATGTCTTCTCCGCCTTTGGGGGCTGAAGTACCCCACTGTTTAGGTCTGTATTAGCCTTGTGGCTGAGATCTGCCTCTTGGGCGCCTGTATCGGCCTCTTTGTGGCCTGTCGGACACTGGAAAGGACCAATTTTTAGAAGGCCAGTTCCTGCTAAATCTAGGTGGCTGAACCTGTAAGAACTCCTTTACTGTCTGCATTGATTTTGCTTTATCCTCCATTTTCTTTAACACCTCCTCAGCCTTAACACCAAACAAATTTTCATGCTGTAGTGGAGCATCCAATAATTTTGCTTTAACATGATCAGGTAAACTCTGTTCTTTTTAACCAAGCATGCCTTCGAATGACAGAGCCTGTAATTGCGGCTCTGCAAGAAGTCTCTAATGAATCAAAACCATATTGCAGAGTATGCTTTCCCACTTGTTCAGCTGCACGCAATAAATCCTGCATTTCCTTATTGTCAGGACATTCTGAGCTTGTAAGCATTTTCTGTTTTAGCAAAGACATTAGGTATTGTCGATATTTAAGCATGTTTAACTGGCAGTTTAAAGCCCTTACAGCTAAAGTAGCAGAAGTGTAAACTCCCCCCCCCCCCCCATCTATCTAGAGCTCTAGAATCCGTATCAGAGGGAACAGGGTTTTTTTGCAGTGGAAGCCTTGACCCCTTTGGGACCTTGAGAAATAGCTTCTGGGTCAGCAGCAGGGTTTTTATAAAGAAATGTATGAGAGTCTGGGACTCTGTGTAGTACCTATCTGGCTTGACTGGTGCCGGGGGCAATGAATCAGGAGACAAACTGGATTCAGAAAAAACAGTCAACAATATCTAGTACAGGGGAATAGCAAGGGGCCTGTGCTGAGGCAGTAAAAGAAAGTCTCTGAGCCTTTTCTTGGATTCTGAATAATCCTGGCTCTCCCAATGGAAATGCTCCCTCACGGTGTGCAGGGTTTCCCCAAAAGAGTAATCCTCAGGAGGAGAGGCTGAAGGGATAGATTCTTCAGCATCAGAGTCCTCATAGGGAGGAAGAGAATATCCCTGTTCTGAAGAGGAAATAGAAACCTGGTCAGAGGAGTCATAGTCAGTGTCTTGCTTAGGCCTTTTATCAGGAGGGGGATGGGAACCCCTGATCAGAGTAATTAGGTCCTCGGACATTTTAAGCATCTGTTTCTTTGGCATGGATGACAGTCCAGGAGAATGCTGTACTTGTTTCTTTGTCTTTAATGGTGTTTTAGACTTTGCCTTGGCTGCTGAAGTAGACTTGATAGTAAGCTGTGAAGGTCTGAAAACACACTCAGAAGCCGATGCCTGCTCAGCGGCTCCGGACCCATCTGAGGGAATAGTCTCCGTAGGCCCAATACCTTGAGTTTCCAGAGGCCTAGTTGTCTCCACGTGGGAGTCAGAGGCGGCCTGTGGCTCTGAGGTAGTGGGTGTCAGGGGCTATGAAAGCACCTCACTGAGAACCGGCGAACCAGCGACTGGCCTAGATGAGGCTTCGTTGGTTTTGGACCTCGGATGCCTGTGCTTTTCTTTGTCTTTGCGTTTTTTATGAATTCTGGTCATTGGTTGTTCCGATGGCATTATGTAGTTAAACCTTCGGGCCAAAGTAATGTAAAGCAAAATCAAACAGACGCTTAATAGTGCGTTGGTTAAATCTAGCACAAAACCGACAACTAGCAACGTCGTGGTCAGGGCCTAGGCAAGGAATACAGTAAGAGTGAAAATCCTTATGAGGTATTTGCTTCCCACAAGAAATACAACTGTTAACTTTTACTGACATCGGTCTGGAGCAAGAAAAAGTTTCCCCAAAGGGGTACTTAGCTTTATTGAAGACTTCGGTTCTGAAATTCGATTTTGAAAATCTCAGGAGTTGGCCGACCGGCACTTGCGAACAGCTTTTGCTTCGGGCACCGAGCGGCAAGAAAGACTGGAGAAAATGGCATCAGCTGCATCTTATATAACCCTGGCGTACTGACATCAGGGAAGAGGCGACAGCAACAGACGCCGGACCAGGACTTTGGAATTCGGGGCCGACCGAGGGTAGCCTGCCAGCAGGATAACCCAAGTGTAACGACTGCAACAGTGAAACACGAACATCCCTCTCCTCCTACCACCCAACACTACAACTTGTGAGAGATGCACTTATCTAGCCAAACTGGAGGTAAAGCTCTCTCCAATCAAGACTGAACTTGACAGTCAAGAGGAGAAGGTAAACACTTGCACCACACCACACTCACCACGTAGTCTCACTAAATAGTACAGTTTTGTACCTACCATAAATGTAGATGTTAGAGTGCTAACACAGCTGCAGTAATCACATATGGGTTCTCTGCCGTCAGGCGGTCCCTCGGTCGGCCGAATTCCAAAGTCTTGGTCCGGCGTCGGTTGTTGTCGCTTTCTTTCCTGACGTCAATGCGACAGGGGTATATAAGACACAGCCGACACCATTTTCTTCAGTCTTTCTTGCTCCAGATGTCAGGTGCCCCCAAAAGGAAGGCAATACATAAATTATAAATATAATCATGCAATGCAATGTAATCAAAAATCAGTAGTTGCAAGCAAATACACCATTGAAGGATAACCCAGAAAGGTTGTATGAAGAAGTGTTAGCCACTAGTCCTTTACCAAGAGGGGAAGGAGGGAGGGAAACCTGTACTGCAGCTGTATTAGCACTCTAACATCTACATTTATGGTACGTACAAAACTGTACTATGTTCATCGTGCATACAGCTGCAGTAATCGCATATGGGTAGAATCCCAAAGCTACGCACAGGGTGGTAGGCACTAGGTTGAACTGGGAGGAGACAGAATGCCCTGCAACACAGCAGTGGCAAAGCCTGCTGTAGTTTTGGAGTATAAAGGCAGGTGGTAGTGTTTTGTGAAGGTATGCACAGAACTCCAAGTGGCTGCCTCCAAAATATCTTTGGTAGGGACTCCTCTGAGGAAAGCTGTAGAGGTAGCTGTGGCCCTTGTGGAGTGGGATCTGATGCCTGTAGGAACAGATTTGCCATGAAAGGAGTAACAAAACCGTATGCAGTGGCCTATCCATTTTGAAATAGTCTGTTTGGAAATTGGCTTTCCTTGAGCTCCTACAGCATAGGACACAGAGTTGTTCTGATTTCCTGAAAGGCTTTGTTCTGTCCAAATAGTAACATAGCTGTCTATGGATGTCTAAAGAATGTAGCAGCCTTTCCCCTTTGTTTTGAGGATTGGGGTAAAAGGTAGGTAAGTGTATGGCCTGATTTAAAGCTACCCTGGACACTACCTTAGGCATAAATGACGGGTTGGTTCGTAGGAAAACCCTGTCCTGATGGAAGATGAGAAAGGGCTGCACAGCCATGAGGGCTTGCAGTTCCGAAACCCTGAGGTAATGGCCAGAAGGAAAGCTGTTTCCCAGGACAAATATTGCAAATGCGCTGAGGCAGCTAGTTCAAAGGGAGGCAATGTTAATTTTTCTAGAATGTAATTAAGATCCCAGGCTGGTATTGGTTGTTTCCTTGGAGGTCTTACATTCTTAGCCCCTCTGAGGAACTGTCTTAAGAGTGGGTGAGAGAATAAGGGTGGGTCAGTGTTGTATTCTGCAGAAATGGCTGAGGCATGAATTTTGATGGAGGAAAATGAAAGTCCACTGTTAAACAGCTCAGCTAGATACTGCAATATCTGAGGTAAATTCAGTTTTCTAGGATCCTGGCCTTTTTTCTCATCCAAGCGCAAAACCGTTTCCATTTAGCGGAGTAAGCCTTTCTAGTAGATGGCCTTCTGGCCTCCAAAATTACTTCCTGCACCTCTTTGGAGAGTAGGATCTGTTGTGGTGTTAAGGAATTTTCCATGCAGCCAGATTGAGTGTTTTCAGCTGACTGTGAAGAGCTTTGTAGCTGTGCTGAGTCAATAGAAGAGGCATTAGAGGTAGGGTCCAGGGAGGAGTATGTGTTAGGCTCCTCAGTAGTGGGTACCAGTGTTGTCTTGGCCAGTCTGGTGCAATCAGTATCATCTTCGGTCTGTCTGCTCTTGCTTTCAAGAGCACCTTGGGCAGAAGAGGCAAAGGTGGGAAGGCGTAAACTGTCCGTTCTGCCCAACTGAAAGAAAGGGTGTCCACTCTCCAGGCCTTTGGATGGAAGGTCCTTGAGCAGAACTTTGTCAATTGATGATTCCTGTGGGAGGCAAAGAGATCTATGTCTAGCCTTCCCCATGCTTGGACTATCTTTGCAAACACTTGAGGATGCAACTTCCATTCGTGGGGGTCTGTCATATTTCTGCTTAGATTGCCTGCCAGCATGTTTTCCAATTCTGGCAGGTACTGTGCTTGAAGTTCGAATTGCCATTCCAGAGCCAGGTTCCAAAGTGACATGGCTAACCTGCACAGGGGGTATGAATGTGTTCCTCCTGGTTTGTTTATGTACCACATTACTGTGGTGTTGTCTGTTCTTATCAATAATTGTCCTGGATGCAGGAGGTCCTTGAAAGCAGTAATTGCATTTATCACTGCTAGCATTTCCTTTTAATTGATGTGAAGGTGCTTTTCCTTTTGGACCATTTGCCCTGAATGCACCTGTCTGTCATGTGTGCCCCCCCCAGGCGTAGTCTGAGGCGTCTGTTGTGATGACTTGATTTGCTTGAGGCTTGCAGAATGGTAGCCCTGTGTTTGTTTGACATGCTTGGGCCCACCATAGAAATTCCTTTTGCAAACATGGGATTATTGGTATTATTGTTTCCAAACTGTGGCTGTGTTGAGACCATAGGTTTTTTAGGTACCACTGAAGTTTCCTCATATGCAACTTTGCACAAGGGATTAGAAGAATGCAAGATGCCATGAAGCCCAGAGCCTGCAGGATTTTCCTTGCAGTTAGCCTGGTACAATTTGCAAGTATTTTGAAGTACTGAGTTAGTTGCCCTTGTTTTTCTGGCGTAAGATAGGCCATCTGGGTGTTTGTGTCCAAGTTGGTACCCAGGAAAGTTATTTTCTGAGATGGTGTTAGCCTGGATTTCTCTTTGTTGACTGTGTATCCCAGAGAATTCAATAACCGTGTTACATAAGCCAGATGTTCCAGAAGTAGGTGCTTGCTGTCCGCTTGGATCAGGCAGTCGTCCAAATAAGGGTAAATTTGTATCCCTTGAAGTCTGCAGTAGGCAATTACTGATGCCAGGCATTTCGTGAATACTCTGGGCGCAGTAGATAAGCCAAAGGGCAATGGAGAGAATTGATAGTGGATTGACCCTGCAAGAAATCTGAGGTATCTTCTGCAGCTTTGTCTGCTTGGGACATGCAGGTATGCCTCCTTGAGGTCCAATGTTACCAGCCAAAACTCCTTGCCCAGCATGGGAAGAAGCTGCTGTAAGGTGAGCATCTTGAATTTTGGTACGAGTAGAAATGTGTTTAGGATGGATAAGTCCAAAATGGGCCTCCAGTTGGTTCCTTTCCTTGGTACCAGGAATAGTCTGGAATAAAAACCTTGACCTTGCTCGCGAGTAGGTACCTCTTGAATAGCTTTCATGTCCATGAGCTTTGAAATTTGTATTTGAGCCTCTGCCCTTTGATTGTGTGGCAGGTTCGGCATGCCTCTCATTTTTGGAAGAGTGTGAAAGTGAAATTTGTAGCCTCTGCCTATAATATCCAGGATCCATTTGTCTGTTGTGATAATATGCCAATTTCTTGTAAATAGTGCCAGTTTTCCTCCCAAGGGTGCTGCAAGCTGAGACTTGCTTGGCATGAAAAGGGGGAAGTCATTGGGTTTGTTTCCTGTATTGTTGTGCACTGTCTTCGCCACCTCTTGGTGGTGGAGTTTGCCATTGTCTGCCTCTATATGATCCTTGAGATTGTCCTCTGCCCCTTGTGCATCTGTATCTACCTCTTTGGGGCTTTCCGTGGCTGGAAAGGACCAGTTTTTTGAAGGCCAATTTCTGCTAAAACGTGGTGGTTGAACCTGTAGGAAAGCCTTGACAGTTTGCATAGATTTAGCTTTTTCTTCCATTTTCCGTAGTATCTCCTCAGCATTAGTACAAAATAATACATCCTTTTGTAAAGGAGCATCTAGTAGTTTAGCTTTAACATGATCAGGCAAGGTTTGTTCCCTAAGCCAGGCATGCCTACGAATTACTGATCCTGTAACAGCAGCTCTACTTGAGGCCTCTAGAGCATCATAGCCACATTGTAAGGTGTGTTTACCCACTTGTTCTGCACTATGCATCATACCCTGCAACTCCTTCAAATCTGGTTGTTCAGGTAGTGACATTTTATTCCTTAATTGTGATAACAGAAACTGCTGATATTTAAGCATATGAAACTGACACTTTAAGGCCCTCATGGCTAGGGTGGCAGAGGTGTATACCTTTTTTCCCCACCTTTCTAAGGATCTAGACTCTCTTTTGGAAGGTAGTGGATTCTTAGCAGTAGAGGCCTTCATTCCCTTGGGGCCTTGAGAAATGGTTTCAGGGTCAGCATTATGGCTTTTGTAAAGAAAATGGTGAGTTAGGAACTCTGTAGTACCTATCAGGCTTGACTGGGGCAGGAGGCAGGGAATCCGGATTAAGGCAAGCCTCCGAATAAACATCATCAAGTATGTCCAAGACAGGAGGTATCGCCAGAGGTCTGTGCTGAGGTAACAAAAGAAATTCCCCAAGTCTTTTCTTGGAATCAGAAAAGTTTTGGCCTTCCCAATGGAAGTGTTCCCTCAAGGTGTACAAGGTTTCCCCAAAAGAAAAATCCTCTGGGGGAGATACAGAAGGAATGGACTGCTCTGCATCCGAATCTTCATAAGGGGAGTGCGAGTGTTCCTCTTCATCAGGAAGTTCTGAAATAATGGATCCCTGGTCAAAAGAGGGAGAATCTTCCTCCACTCTGGGTCTCTTGTCTGGAGGGGGTTGGGAACCCCTGATGAGAATAATTAAATCCTCAGCCATTTTTAGCATCTGCTTTTTAGGCATGGGGCCAGGTGATGGGCCCTGTGCAACAGGCCTCTTGGGATGCATGGCTGATTTGGACTTAGTAAAGGCCTTAATGGAAAAAGAAGATGAGGGTCTAAAGACACCATGGGTGGAAGTGGACCTGTCCACATTAGGAGGCTCAACACTCACAGTGGCTAAGGTGGATGTAGTCTGGGTATGGGCCGAGGTACCTGCGGTCTCGGGTACAGAAGACACCGCCAAAGAAGTGTCGTCGGTAGTCAGGGACTGCATAGGCGTCTCGCTGAGAACCAGACCACGTGTAACCGGTTTTGGCGTGGTGTCGGTCCTTGTCCTTGCGTTTTTGGACAAAACGGTAGTCGGAGTTTCCAACGACATTTTATAATCAAAAGCTGTACCAAAATAGTGTTGGGCGAACTCCGCCCGACGCTTAATAGTTCGTTTATTGAAAGTAGCGCAAAAGCGACAGCCCGAGACGTCGTGGTCTGGGCCTAAACAAGGTATGCAGAGGGAATGGAAATCCTTATGCGGTATTTGCTTCCCACAAGAAATACAATTGTTAACTTTTTCTGACATCGGTCTGAGGCAAGAAAAATTTCCCCAACGGGGTACTTAGCTTTAAAGACTTCGGTTTCCAAATAATCGTAAATTCAGGAGCTGGCTGACCGGCACTTGCGAACTGCTTCTGCTTCGGGCACCGCGCGGCAAAAAAGACTGAAGAAAATGGCGTTGGCTGTGTCTTATATACCCCTGTCGCATTGACGTCAGGAAAGAAAGCGACAACAACCGACGCCGGACCAAGACTTTGGAATTCGGCCGACCGAGGGACCGCCTGATGGCAGAGAACCCATATGTGATTACTGCAGCTGTATGCACGATGAACATCTACACCACCAAAATCCACACAGAAACAAAAACATTTGCGCATGCTCTCAGTAATAATCTGCTCAAGCAACAGAGGCCTCCAAAGCAGAAATGCAAGCAACTTCCACCCACCAACACAACCCAAATGACACATAGCCCGCAGACTCAGTGTGCCACTCAACCACAGCCAATAAGGCAAAACAACATACCCAACACACTAGTCATAGGTGACTCTATAGTCAGGCATACTGATGTCCCACTCACCAGGCTAAACAAGAAGGTTACTGTCAGCTGCCTGTCGGGTGTCAGGATCTGCCACATAACCCACGCACTCAGGTCACTCCACAACAAGTACAAATATGACTCTGTCATTGTCCATGTTGGTGTGAACGACTCAAGACGTACCTCCCTGGACTACATGAAAAGAGATATGGAAGAGATCTCCAATCTTATAGCCCAGGCAGGTATGACCCTAGCCCTGAGTAGCATTCTACCATCACCCAGAATGATGCCGCAGTACAAGGACAAAATGATTGACTTCAACAATTGGCTAAGCTTCTGGTGCCATTCTAAAGGGATCCAGCATCTGTCTGCCTGGGATGACATAGTCGGACAGACCACGATGCTTTGCCAGAGATTGCCTGCACCGGTCCCCCCCTGGGATTCCGGACACTAGTTAAGGTTCTTGCCGCCCCTATAGTGTCTTTTTTAAGCAAGGTTCAAATGACAAATTCACCACCGTAACAGGAACAGGCAAGCAAAAACTGAGGGTGATGCTACTCAATGCTAGAAGTCTAAATCTCAAAATGCACTCACTCAAGGCACTCCTTAAAATGGAGAACATCTATATCTGTGCAGTGACTGAGACCTGGTTCAAGGCTCCAGAGAGCACCCCTGAACTACCAGGCTATAACTCATACCACACTTTTCGGTCATACAACTTTGGACCGGAACACCAAAGGCGGAGGTGTTTCCATATTCATTAAGGATATCCACACCTCCAGGCTAGTTGCTCAGCATAATGCAGCCAAGGTTATCCAAGTACAACTAACTCTGGGCAAATGCAATCCAAACTGTAGCTTGCAACAGATCATCCACCATCCCCCAGGATTCCCACTCCTCTTTTCTTGATGTACTGGAAAATATTAGGGTTCAACCAAACACCCTAATAATGGGCGATTTCAACTACCCCACCATTAACTGGGAAATCTACTCCTGCACCAACTCCTTTGCTCAACGCTTTCTGGAATTCATAAACTCCAATGCCCTGGATCAACTTATCCATAACCCCACCAGGGGCAACAATATCCTAGATTTAGTCATTACCGACATGAGTGACCAGTGTTCCACACCTGAAGTCAACACCTCATTGATCCGATCAGACCATAAGCTAATTACCCTAGATATCCACATCCTGGCCCCCATGCTTCTTAAGACAGAAGTGTGTGAACTTCATGAGACCCATGCAGATGGATAATACAGTTATGACTACTGAATCCCACACAATTTCACTTTATAAGCACTTACATGAGTGCATGGATCGTGCTATCCCAAACAGAACAGAGATGCTAGTCTCCAAAAAAAGAAAGCCAATCTGGTAGTCCCCTGCCATAAACAAACTGTACAACAGAAGGAAGAAACTGTTGCAAAAGAGAGTAAAATCCCATGAGTGGAGGAGCTCCCTGGTCAACCTCAGTAAGAAGCTGCGATCCCTGATAAAATCCTCCAAAGCTAGTTACGAAAACAAAATCGCCACTGATTCTAAAGACAAACACAAAGCATTCTATAGCTATGTCAAGAATCTCAATGGCAACACTCAGATCTGCTCTGAGTTACAGCACAATGGCAATAAATATACAGACCCAACTGATATTGCCAACATCCTGGCAGATAGGTTCAGTGCTAACTTTACCCCCCCCCCCTCTCATCCCATAAAGAGCCCATCTCTATACTGGAAGAATGCAAAGTTCCTGTAATCAAGGCTGCACAGGTAAAAAACACACTCTCTAAAGCCAAGTACACAGCATCCATGGGACCAGACAACATCCCAGGCTGCGTTCTACACAAACTACAGAACAAACTGGCACCCCCACCTAAGTACCATGTTTAATCATAGCCTCACACCTCATGCTTTGGGCATGCTGAATGGCGCACAGCGACTGTTATCCCACTCCACAAGGGGGGAAGCCACCACGGACCCCGGGAACTACCGCCCCATTAGCTTGACGAGCCTGGTCTGCAAGGCCATGGAACGTATCATCATGGAACTCAAAGACATTGGTAATCTTCAAACTCTGGACCCCACCCAGTTCGGGTTTGGAAAAGGCAGATCATTTCTCCTAAACCTGATGGGCTTCTTTGAAGCAGTCACCAAAGTTGTAGCAAGGGTAAGGTGGTTAACACAGCCTATCTAGATCTTGCCAAGGCTTTCAACACCATCCCCCACTCTGGAATTATAGAGAAACTCACTAAACTAGGTGTAAATCCCTATGTCACAAGATGGGTTGCCAACTGGCTCACTGACAGAACCCACACTGTGAAAGTAGCAGACTCCAAATCAGACGTCAGACCAGTGACAAGTGGAGTACCACAGGGTTCAGTCCTGGGTCCTCTCCTGTTTGGTATCGACTTCTCTGAAGTACAGGCTAACACAAAAGGTCTTTGGCTAACGAAGTTTGCAGATGACTGCAGACTAGGAGCCATAATAGAAACTCCAACGATGTGGACATCCTACAAAAGGGCCTCACTGAGACAGATGCCTGGTGTCAAAGCCATGGCCTCAAGCTCAATGCCAAAAAGTGCACTGTCATCCCCTTTGGTAAAAACTCTGTACCCATGAACTACAACATAGGCGGTAGTATACTTAACACCGAAAATGTGATGAGACCTTGGGACACAGGTGGACAGCAGTCTCTCCTTTGATAATCACATCGCCACAGTAGTCAGGAAATCCTTCTACGTGGCACACCTCATCACAAAAGGTTTCTCATCCAGAAAAAAAGAGGTCATTGTTCCCCTCTACTCATCACTCATTAGACCCATTAGAGTACAACGCCCCTTTTGGTATGTACCTCACAAGACATCTACAACTGGAAAGGCCGCAGAAATACCTCACAAAGAGGATTACCAACCTAAAACAGATGCCCTACGCAGACCATCTCAAAAAACTCCAGCTTTACTTTGTTGCATATCGCCTACTCAGAGGTGATCTCTGCCTAACATACAAAGCTATATTAAACCCAGAGCTGTTGTACATGCTCCACTTAAAGAAATCCCAATCCCTCCGAGCTACACACTCTAGGGACCTAAACCTTGTCACCACAATAAACAGAACATGCCAGAGGGATAGATTCCTGTCCCAGAGACTTCCCATACTCTAGAATAAACTACCTACTATATCAAACAAAGCTCCTCACATTAGCACTCTTCAAGAAAAATCTTGATGACTGGATGGGAAATAGGAAATTCACCCCGGGGATCACCTCTGTGGCTCTGCTCGACGGTGGCACAGGAAAATAATTTTCTTGAGTGGCAAAAGCCAGGGTACCTTTTTGGCTGGGCTTGTACAGGCCCCAGGGCAGATAGCCTAGTACCTACTTATGAACCTATGAACATGAAGACTTCCCATAATAAAGACAGAACAAAAAAGTAAACACCGAGTAACAGACCTTCTCAATAATACTAAATGACTATGCTAACTCTAGATGGACATTTACTGGGTGGCACAGTGGTGCAGCAGTTAGTGTTATTGCCTCACAGCAAGAGGTTCTCCAGTTCAGTTCTCGACTGGGGTGTCTTCTATGCAGAGTCTACATGTCCTCCCTGGATCTGGAGCATTTCTCCCTGGGCCTCGACTGAAAATTAGTTCTGTTCCAGCCGCACTTTCCTGGTAAACAAATGTGAAATAAATACCTTCAAATGAGCCAGAACAGTGTAAACAGAATCCTGTGCAGTTTTGCACATTATTCATAAAATATGGTGGATATTTCTTCAGAAAGATGTACTCTAAACTGCCATTCTTCTTCCAAGAGGTCTTCACAAGGACAATTTTTTCTTACTTCAAAAGACAATAACCTGCCTATTCTCTGGCCATTTTCTAACTGCTACCTTAATGATATCAGAGATGAATTAGCTCATTCTGCTTGACTAACATCAGAGCTGCTGACTTCACACATGACTTGCAAAATGTTCCTTTCTAAGCAAATGCCTAAACTAAGGGAAACCTACCAATGTTTCTACTGCCTCAAAGCTATCATAATAGTACATGCCCATGAAAACAACCATCATGAAGTAATGGAATTCCTGCACACTACTTTTTGGCTCTTGACTGCTGAAGAATAGGGAAGATGGTCTAGGTCTAAAATTCAGAATTTGGTAATGGTTGTGCACTACTGTGGAATGTCTAACTGCAAAGACAAATGTGTGCAGGAACAATGCTGAACACTGTGTAATACTAACCTTCTTTATTTTAAAACAAAAGTAGCAGATAGACACCACTGAAGGAAGCCCAAAATATACAAAACTGATGATTAAAATATGGATGAACCACCATAGAAGAACAAATAAAACTAACAGTAAAACTATTCCGACAGACCATCAAATTTTCAGGTACTGGACAAGCGCTTTCGGCTTAAAGCCTTTTTCAGATCCTAAGAGTACTGGTCCTGAGATCCCTTTTAAAAAACTATAAACCAATCAAATCGGAAAAAATCCAATCCAAAAGATGTATTTCACTTGAAACTGAAAAATCCAATTAAAAACGGTGTCCCTTATCCACTTTCCTTCTTCGTCCAATCCAAGGTACAGAAACCAGTGAGCTCTCTCTTTCCACCTATCAAATGTGATCATTCTTACTTCCTGATTCCTTGAATCAGATAGACTATGGGCTCCATTTGAAACAATTCTACATCTTCTTCCTGACCTATCATAGAATTTCTTAACTTCCCAGTTTCGTCATGTGAAGACAATGAAAATAAATACCTTAGGCAAATACTTTAGGCTATTCCCTTAGCTTCAATAAGCAAACAGGAATTCCACTTATGTTTCCAGATACTTTTGGCAAGCTCATAGCTTAAGCCTTCGTTTCTTTTTCTCCCCTGATATGCGCATCCGCCAACTAATTACATTAATTCTAGCCATATCTCCTTGGTAGTCAATCATAACATATTAAGCGTTCTCAAATTTTAACTAATTTAAATATCTTTTTTTTTTTTTTTTGTTACAAGTGATTTCAGCCACTCCTATTAAACAACCAATAACCTGCAGGGAATGTAGCATCCAACCAATCCAATCTTGCGACTCACTCTTTCCTGTATCAACAGCCTCCAATCGTGCGCAAAGCTTCTGTTAACCAATATAATATGAAAAAATGGACAGCGCCAATCAAAAAACATCATTCATCCTCAAAGCTTTAATTAACAAAATCCTCTTCCTTGTTGCATGCGATTTCGCCATTCATACTAGGCAACCAGTGACATGCAAGGAGCATAGCAATCCAATCTTTCAACTTGCTCTTCCTTTATCGGCAGCCTCCAATCATGCATGAGACTTCTGTTAACCAATATAATGTAGAGAAAGGAATGGCGTCTCTTATTAACCTATTGAAACACAGCTCAATCTTTCAGTAGCCATTTCCTTTTTTCTCAGTATGATTCAAAGTCCTAAAAGCGGCAGCTCAAATCTTCCTGTTGATCTAACTCCATACAATATTCAGAGTTCACCAAGGGTGAAATGAACTAAAGAAGGATCTTTAAATTTAATGCATACCTCCGTCCAACTTATGGCTTCTCTTCCATATCAAACATGGTCACTACAGTAGAGTGGTTAGAAACAGTCCCAAAAATCCCATTACTTCCTCACAGAATCTACATTCTTTAAGGAAGTTTTTTAATGGAACAAAGCCATTCAATCCAGGCAGACATTCCGCTTTGAGATTTATAATCCATTTTGCTTCTTCTATTTCAGTCTTATTAACAAGACCCCCTCCTCTTAAGGTCTGTTCAACCATACCAATAACCATAAATTTAAAAGAATGCATACGGTTGTCTCTAATATGTGTAAAGAGCATTTGTTTCCACTCTGTTCCTTATGTCGGATTGATGCTTGAAAATATGTTCTTTAAATCTCCTGTTAGTCTTTCCTACGTAGAAAGCCGGACAGAGTACACGAGTAGCAATGTATATAATGTTTTTGCTAACACAGTTTGCACTTCCTGTAAACTTATAACTTTTCCCTGTTTTTGGATGAATAGTTATTGTCAGTGTTGATCACAGCACATGCTTTACATGAACCACATTTACGAGTCCCTAAATGGTCTCGGATCCTTTGATTTTCTACAGCTCACAACTGTGGCACAATAAACGTTTCAAGTTCTTCTTATTCTTGTAAGCAAACAGAGGAGTCTCCCCCACTATTTCTTTTATCCTAGGATCTGATGTCAAACTAGGCCAACATTTCCTTATTGTTTTATGTATGTCAAAATTGTCTGTTAGATAATGTTAAGTTTTGTCACAGGTTTCTTGCTAATCATCACATCACTGGTTCGTATATTCAGACCTTGTATGTTCCATTGAAAGTACTGCGTTGGATCTTCCTTTGTTCTCGCGGAAATCAAATTCTTTTCCTTGTTTCCTCTCTATCAAATCCATACTGTAGCCACATTCCTTGAAAGCACCCATTAACTTATTCTCTTCCTGTTCAAAAATCTCACTCTTAGTGCATAACCTGGATATGCGTGTCACCAGATTGTCCACAATATTCCGAAATATGCGTCTCGGATGCATACTGAATAATGTAACATCTGGTTATGCCACCAACTTTTTAAAAAGCATGGTGTGTATACCTTCTTTATCATCCAATAGGACCTTTACAACCAAGAACTCAATTTGTCCTTTGGATAAGTTGAGGTCAAACTTCAAGAAACTAGTAGTTCTTAAGTACGCCACAAAATTTCTTACTTCTTGTTCCGGTCATTTCCATAGGATAAAAATATCATCCACAAATCTGTTGTACATAATGTTCTCATTCCAGATATTATCCATCTTACATTGTTTCTCCCACTGAGCCAAAACCAGATTTGCGTCGCTGTTGGCAAAGTAAAAAGTTGAGTAAAAAGGAAACCTCCACTGAAAGATTGAGCTGCGTTTTAATAGGCTAATAAAAGAGGCAAGGTGCCGTTCCTTTCTCTACATTATATTGGTGAACAGAAGTCTTGCGCATAATTGGAGGCTGCCAATACAGGAAGAGCAAGTGGAAAGATTGGACTGGTTGGATGCTATGCTTCTTGCATGTCATTGGTTGCCTAGTATGAATGGTGAAATCGCTTGTAACAAGGAAGAGGATTTTGTTAATTAAAGCTTTAAAAGGACAAATATGTTTTATGATTGGCGCAGTCCATTTTTTCATACTATATTGGTTAACAGAAGCTTCGTGCACAATTGGAGGCTGTTGATACAGGAAGAGTAAGTTGCAAGATTGGATTGGTTGGATGCTACACTCCCTGCAGGTTATTGGTTGTTTAATAGGAGTGGCTGAAATCGCTTGTAACAAAGAAGAAGATATTTAAATTAGCTAAAATTTGAGGATGGATATGTTATGATTGGCTACCAAGGAGGTATGGCTAGAATTAATGTAATTGGCGGATGAGCATATCGGAAAAAAGAAACTAAGGCTTAAGCCATGAGCTTGCCAAAAGTATCTGGAAGCATATATGGAATTCCCGTTTGCTTATTGAAGCTAAGGAAATAGCCTAAAGTATTTGCCCAAGTTATTTATTTTCGTTGTCTTCACATGACGAAACTGGGAAGTTTAGAAATTCTATGATAGATCAGGAAGACGACGTAGAATCGTTTCAACTGGAGTGCATACTCTGCTATCTGATTCGAGGAGGTTTAAAGCAGAAAGAATAATCACCTTTGATAGGTGGAAAGAAAAAGCTAGCTGGTTTCTGTACCTTGGATTGGACGAAGAAGGAAAGTGGATAAGGGACACTGTTTTTAATTAGATTTTTCAGTTTCAAGTGAAATATATCTTTTGGATTGGATTTTTTCCGATTTGACTGGTTTGTAGATTTTTAAAAGGGATCTCAGGACCAGTATTCTTCGGATCTATAGAAGGCTTTAAGCTGAAAGCTCTTGTCTGGTACCGGATTGTCTGTCGGAATAAAGTTTTACTGTTCGTTTTATTTGTTCTTCTGTGGTGGTTTGCCCATATTTTACTCAAACTTTCTTCATTTTCAGATGATTCCTTCTTCAATTTGGCAAAAGCTGTAGCATCCCAGTGAAACAGAAGTTATGGACTTGATATACTGCTACATCTGAAAGAGCAGGCAATCCTCGTAAACAAAAATGACTAAAGGCATACAGATCACAGATCTTTGGTTATATCAGCACATGGTGGGGAGAATGGCTGTGCTGTAAAAGCTCTTGGATCTGTTTTTCCAAGTTTGCACAAATCTATTTTACTGACCGATTGCTAGATTGGTCTTTATTCAAGTCAATATATCACTGGTCCAACACACATTCTTGGCCATTTTGGCTTACATGCTGACCTGATATACTGTGGAGCACAAGCTGTAGTATGAGGTTATCTGGTGTCTTACATCAGGTTGAGTTTTTTTCACAACCCTTCCACCCTTTTGCTGTTGTTTTAAAAGCAAACATCTCTGGCTCTCGCCCCTTATGGTAATCTGACCATCAAAGCTCCTTCCTCCTACTTTGACTGCTATTGTCAGCTGCGTAAGCCAATTAAGTACTTTTGCTCTTGAGTTAGCCTCCTTTACTACACATCATTTTCACAAAGCCCCCATCTGCTTAGCACCCCCGCTACATTCCTGGGAGGGTCCTGAATAAACCCTGTGCCACTCTTGGCAGATAAAAGATCTTACTATTTTGCATTTCATTTAATTGCTTTACCTGCAAATTTTTGCACCTAAAATGTTTTTCATGTACCCTGACATTGTACTATTTGCTGACTGCTGAGAACTGCACTTTTGTTGGCACTTAATTGTATTTCTGCATTTTTGGTCATGCTAAAAATGCGGTGCGTTTGAAAGGCTCTTGGCTGACTTCCAAAGAGCTCAGCAATGCTTGTTGTCCTCACCTGTACCTCTGATGTGATTTCCTTGAATCACATGCCAACAAGGTTCATAGGTTCATACCAGGTTATCTGCCCTAGGGCATTTATAAGCCTAGCCAGAGTGTGTTTGGCTTTCGCCACCCATTTTAAATTAATTTTGCTATGCCCTTTTTCAAGGTTAGTATACTGTGCCTCTGTCTAACAGTGACACAGAAGTGATACCCGGGGTAAACCTAAGATCTCCCATCCACTCATCAAGATTCCTCTTGAAGAGAGTCAGTGAGGGACTCTGCCTAACCTGGACTGGGATTTTATTCCAGAGTGAAGGGAGCCTCTGGGTTATGAATCTGTCCCTCCAGCATGTCCTATTTATTTCAGTGCTGAGGTTCAAGTCTCTCGAGCATGTAGCTCGATGGGATTTGGATTTTCTGAGGTGCAGCATGTCCCTTAATTCCGGGTTGGACATGGCCTTATACGACAGGCACAGGTCACCTCTGAGCAGGCGGTATGCCACTGAGTAGAGCTGGAGTTTCTTTAACCGGGCAGCATATGGCATCTGTTTGAGCCCTTTGATCCCTCTTGGTGAGGTACTTTTGGGGTCTTTCCAGTTGTTGCAGGTGTTTAAGGTACATCCCAAAAGGGGCATTGTACTCGATTATGGGCCTGATGAGGGATGAGTAAAGAGGCACGATGACCTCCCCTAATCTAGATGTGAATCCCTTCATGATTAGGTGGGCTATATAAAATGTTTTTCTAACCACTTTGGCCACGTGGTTGGCAAATGAGAGATTGCTATCAACTTGGGTCCCCAGGTCCCTAATTACTTCTTCTGTACTTAATGGATTACCACCTATGTGGTAATTTGCGGGCACTTTGTTTTTGACAAAGGGAATGACTATACACTTTTTGGCGTTTAGCTTGAGGCCATGGCTCTGGCACCAGTTGTCTGTTTCTATGAGGCCCTTTTGGAGGATGCTTGTGTCGGCTGGAGAGTCTATTATGGCGCCCAGTTTGCAGTCATCTGCGAACTTGGTCAGCCACAGTCCTTCCGTGTTGGCCTGTACCTCCAAGAAATATATACCAAACAAGAGAGAGGTCCCAGGACTGAGCCTTGTGGGACGCCACTTGTAACTGGTTTGGATTCTGACATGGCTCCAGCAATTCTAACCATGTGGGTTCTGTCCTTGAGCCAGTTTGCAACCCATCTAGTGACATGGGGGTTTATATTTAAGCTGGTGAACTTATCTATAATGCCCGAGTGGGGTATTGTATCAAAGGCTTTTGCGAGGTCCAGATAGTCTGTGTGGACCACCTTTCCCTTCGTCAATGGCCTTGGTGACTGTTTCAAAGAAGTCAACCAGGTTTAAGAGGCAGGATCTGCCCTTAAAGCCAAACTGGGTAGGATCCAGTGTCTGTAGGTCCCCAATATCTTTATTTATGATGTCCATGATGATCCTTTCCATAGCTTTGCAGACCAAGCTAGTCAGGCTTATGGGGCGATAGTTTTCAGGGTCCGTTGAGGCACCACCTTTGTGGAGAGGGACCACTGTTTCTGTACGCCACTCTTTGGGTACATATCCTGTAGTAAGGCTGGGATTGAACAGTAGTTTTATGTTTGGGTTTAGCTCTTCTTGGAGTTCATGTAGGACGCAGTCTGGGACACCGTCTGGTCCCATTGATGCTGTGTTTTTTGCTTTGGAGAGGGCGGCTCCCACCTGAGCATCTGAGATGTCAGGGGGGCAGCACTCTGCTGGGATAGATATTTGCCCCTTTGGTGGGGGGGGGGGAGAAGTTTGCGCTGAACCGGTCAGCTAGGATGTTGGCAATGTCTGTGGGATCAATGTATTTTTTGTCATTTTGGACTAATTCTGAGCATATCTGGGAATTACCACCCAGGTTCCTAACATAACTAAAGAAAGCCTTGTGATTATCCTTAGTGTCCTGTGCAATTTTTCTCTCGAAGCTGGCCTTTGACGATTTTATGAGTGCCCTTAGTTTTTTGCTAATACTGATCAGAGATGCCTTCCCTTTTTGGGATTTTGCTCCATCATGTAGTAGCTTCCTCCTTCTATTGTATAGTTTGTTTATGGCTGGGGTCCACCAGACACATAGTCTGCCTTTGGAGGATTGGGTCTTGGTTTTATCTGGGATTGCATGATCCATGCATTCCTGAAGGTGTTCAGAGAATGCAGTTATAAAGGATTCTGTGATCTGGGCCGTATTTTCCACAGGACCGGGGGCTTTGAAGGATTCCACCTCGGTTTTGAAGAGTGTGAAATTTGCTTTAGAGAAGTTTTTCACTGTGGTTTTCTGGGCAGGGGGTGGGGTCGGGATGTGACTATCCAGTGAGATCAGTTTACGGTCTGATCTTACCAGTGAGGGATACACTTCTGGTCTGGAGCATAGAGTCCCCATGCTGGTGATGATCAGGTCCAGTATGTTTTCCCCTCTTGTGGGAGTGGTAACAAGTTGTTCCATAGCATTTGAATTTATGAATTCTAGGAACCTTTGGGCAAGGGTGCTGGAGCTAGAGTAATGCTCCCAATCTATGTTTGGGTAGTTGAAGTCGCCAAATATAATGGTGTTCGGAGAGACCTTCATATTTTCCAGTGTTCTCAGGAAGGCTGAGTGGGGTTCCTGGGTTTGGGAGGGTGGTCTGTAGCAGGCTATAAACTGGAAGGCAGTTTTACCCACTGTTAGTTGCACATGGATAGTCTCTGATGCTTCGTGCTTTGCCACCAACCTGGAGGTGTGGGTATCTTTGATGAATATTGATACTCCCCCTCCTTTTGTGGTTCGGTCCAAGTTTTGGGGCCGAAAAGCATGGTATGAGGTATAACCTGGTAGTGCTGGGGTGCTCTCGGGAGTCCTGAACCAGGTTTCTGTTACTGCACAGATATCGATGTTCTCCATGCCAAGGAGAGTTTCGAGTGCGTGCATCTTGAGGTTTAGACTTCTAGCGTTGAGTAGCATTACTCAGTTTCTTATCCCTTGTGATACCTATGGAGGTGGGTTTGTCTTCTGAGCCTTGCCTAAAAAAGGCACTATGGGGGTAGCAAGAGC
Organism: Protopterus annectens; assembly: GCF_019279795.1. Lineage (NCBI taxonomy): Eukaryota > Metazoa > Chordata > Ceratodontiformes > Protopteridae > Protopterus > Protopterus annectens. Next base: position 1,793,115,085 of record NC_056728.1, on the reverse strand, counting down.
CTTTGCCAATATCTGAAAGCCCAGGGGTGACAGGTGCAAGCCGTCCCTAGCAAAGCATCGTGGCTTGTCGTGCATATCATCCCAAGCTGACAGGCATTGGATCCCCTTTGAATGACAACAATACTTAAGCCAACTGTTGAAATTGATCATCTTGTCTTCATATTGTGGCATCATTCTTGGTGAGGGTAAGATGCTACTCAAGGTCAGGGTCATACCAGCCTGGGCTACATGCTCAGAGAGCTCCTCTATGTCTCTTTTCATGTAGTCCAGGGAGGTACATCTCAGGTCATTCACACCAGCATGGACAATAACCGAGTCATATTTGTACTTGCCTTGGAGTGACCTGAGTGCTTGTGTTATGTGGCGGATCCTAGCGCCAGACAGGCTGCTCACAGTGACCTTCTCCTTGTTCAGCCTGGTGAGCGGGACGTCAGTGTGCCTGACGATAGAGTCACCTATTACAAGTGTATCAGGTGTGTTGTTTAGCCTTAAGGGCTGTGACTGTTCGGCACACTGGCTTTGTGAGATATGTGTTGCACGTGTTTTGTTTTGGGGTAGCGGTTGCTTGGGTGTCTGCTTTGGAGGTCTCTGCTGCTTAGGCAGATCTTTATTTAGAGCCTCCGAGTATGTTTTTGTGTGATTATGTGTTTGGTTTGCTGTCGTGGTAGGTCTATGAGAGACTGGAATTGTAGTGAGTGTGGTTTCCTTCTCCTCCTGACTGGTTATGCCAGTACTGAGTTGAGAGAGATTAGCCTCCAGTTTGGCTATATGGTTGCATTTCTCACGTGTTGGAATTTGTTGGGAGGAGAGGGTTGCCTGTGTACATGAGGCAGTTGTAACATTGCCTCAAAATTCCCATATTCACCAGCTGGACCGGAGGAGGAGATTGACAACTGACCTTTGGACATGCTAGAATAATATTGAGAATTCCTTTATAATTGAAAACAAGGGCCAATGGGGAGCGAGGGTGTAGTGCTTTAATTTTTTAGTGCTGACTTATAGTTGCTTTAGTGAGCAAGTGCCAGGTAACAAGTGCAATGTGTTACAGGTAACTTAAATGCAAAAATGACAAACAGTAACTTTCTTTCAAGCGAAGCAAGGAAATAAGTACAGTAAGCAATGCAGATATCACTAGGGATCCACAGAAGCACTGAGAAGCCGCGTTTTAGGTGGAATTAGCGTTCCAGGGAAATAACAAGCATACAAACAAAGCTAGATTCAGGAGGCCTGGATCTAGTCTATGCTACAGCAAACAAGGTGTACCAATTTCAGTAAGATACAGTTCAAATATTCAGGCACTATAAACCTTTAACCAGAAATTCCCAGCTCAGAAGGGCAGAGTTCAGCCTCTCCTCCCACAAGAGTGCAGACCACAAACCTTCTTAATGTAAAATAACTGGCCTGAAGCCCAAGTGCTTAAACCAGAGCTAATACACTTTAAGAATAACAGACACCGAGCTCTCAATCAGCAGTTCCCAACTTAGAAGGATGAAAGCTACCTGTCCTGCCACCACAGTGCATGCCACAAACCTTCCTAATGTAGAACAACTGGTCTGAAGCCCAAGTGCTTAATCCAAAAGACTTAGAATGATAGCTACACTTAGTTACTACCAAGCAGTAATAAATACAACTGAATACTTTAAATAATGCCTGGATTAGTGCTCAAGTTATACAAACAAAGCTAGATTCAGCAGGCCTGGATCTAGTCTATGCTACAGCAAACAAGGTGTACCAATTTCAGTAAGAAGAAATTCAGATATGCATGCACTATAAGCCTCCAACCAGAAATTCCCAGCTCAGAAGGGCAGAGTCCAGCCTCTCCTCCCACAAGAGTGCAGACCACGAAACCCTCTTAATGTAAAATAACTGGCCTGAAAGCCCAAGTGCTTAAACCACAATTAATATACTTTTAGAACAACAGACACTGAGCCCTCAATCAGCAGTTCCCAACTTAGAAGGATGTAAGCTACCTGTTCTGCCACTACAGTGCAGACCACAAACCCTCTCAATGTAAAACAACTGGACTGAAGCCCAAGTGTTTAAACTAAAAGGCTTAGAATGAGTTACACCAAGCAGTAATAAATACAATTGAGAACGTTTAAGATGACGCAAATGCAAAATAAAGTAGGAAGAAACACAAGTACAGTAAAAGCAGAAGATTTTTTTTTTTTTTTTTTTAGAAAAGTAGCAAAAGCAGTAGTAAATACAATTCTCATGCAGTGCAAGCTGGCACACTTGAATATGTAGCAATATTAGTGCACACACAGTTTGAAAATATGTAATTAAATTAAAAAGGACTAAAAGCAAGTGCAGAAAGGGTTTATTAGGTAGAATGCGGTAAAGAGATGTCCTGGGGGAGTGTCTTAGATCAAATCTACAGTGGGGCGGGCACTGCAAAAGCCACCAAATTTAAACTACAACCAAGAATAGGGAGGGGGGGTTTGGGGGAACAGTTTCAACACAGATGTAAGGAATGTGCAAATTATAAAAAAATATATATACTGTTTTCTATAGATTTGCAAAGCAGTAAGACACATATCAAGCAGACAATTTAGCTCTATAATACAGAATAACACAGAAAATATACTCAGCTCTATAAACTTGAAGATAGTTCTGTAAGGCTGTCTCTCAAACTAAGGTTCCAGTTTGAATACAGGTTGGCTCAAGCTAAGAACTTTTATTAACAAATCACACTTCCAGAAGATATTTTAGTGATCTACTACTGATTTCTTGTTTTACTTGTGCATTAATCTGTATTTACAGCTGAAATGATTGCATTTTCTCAAACTGTCTTGCTGTTGATCTGACTGACTTGAAACTAACTGCCTTGTCTAGCTAGTTTGTTAAAAGTTATTTTTGTGGCAGCATACACTCTCAAGCAATTTTTTTTGTGTTTTTACATTAACAGGACTGGAGTTTTACATTTAGTGGCATTAGGTGGTGGCCTGGTATATCTGGGAAAACACAGTTTACCTATAAAACTAGTACTAGCACTGTACCCTGCAATTTAGTGACATGTTGCACAAAGTTAAGTTCAGAACAGCTAGCTCATGTATCAGACAGCAATGCTTTATCCTAGTACTATACAACTATCATCCTTAAACCTAGAGACCACCCTTGGAGAACTCTGTAAAACCCAGTCCTCAAACCCTAACAGCCCAGCTTAATGCAAGCCAGGACAACATGGACATGCAATTTCCAAATGTCTCCATAGCCATCTTGGTAGACACGAGCATCCAGAGACAGTATCAATTGCCCCATTCACTAAAAACATTTTAATCCTTAAATAAACCAACTCAGTATGTGAGAAATGTACATAAACAACTTTCCTGGAGTCGAAAATCTTGCATAAAAACAAGGTTAAGACTGCACACATTACATCCATCACAGTGTCCACACACACAGACCATCTTATGATGGAGCACTAAAAAGCAACTTTCTCAAACCTCAAAGACCTCCTAATCCTGCAAACAGGAATGCCTATCCTCAGCAATCTCTAAAGCGTACACCAAAAGGACCACCAAACACTGCACACAAACCTACACCCAATGGACTCACCTAAAAACAAAGCCCATAAGGCAAGCAAACAAATTACCCCAGGACTCTTCTCACAGGGGACTCTACTGTATGACACACAGATGCCCCACTTAACAGAATGGACAAGATTACAGCTGTCTGCTTATCTGGAGCCAGGATCCACCAAGTTACACATGCATTCAACTCACTGCACCACAGGTACCAATACGATTCTATCATAGTCCATGTTTACATAAATGACCAGAGACGTACCTCTCTGTATTATATGAAGAAAGACATTACGGACCTCTCTGGATGCATGTCTCAGACTGGTATTTGCCTTGCATAGAGTAGATTATACTTTCACCAGGGATGATGCCACAGTGTGTACAAAAAAGGATTGATTTAAACAGCTGGCTTAGTTTCTGATGTCAATCCAGGGGGATTCAATAACTGTCAGCCTGGGCATGGTTAAACTGCATTGCTTTGCCAAAGATGGCCTGCATCTGTCTGCCTTGGGCTTCTGGACTTTGGTTAAATTTTTATCCACACCCTTAAAGCTTTAAGACAATGACAAAGTGATGAACCTTCTGATATACAAAATCAGAACCCAAAAGGAACCTAGAGGTATTTCACACATTTAGACCATCAGCTGTACTGACAGACTAAAAGCGGAGGTGTCTCAATCTCCGTTATCAATAAGTTTGACACCCAGGAGTTTATGCATGGACAAATCACCTTAGAGAGAACATTACATATCTTAGCAAGCTACAGGTCATCATCTAGGTCTCAAGAATCTCAAAACTCTTATCTAGAACTATTGGAGGCACTCTCCACCCAACAAAATGCTCTATTCATTAGAAAGTTTAAAGGAGAACTGAATCCACAGACTCAAATAACATGTTTATTTCATCATGGTTTGGTGTTTCCTACATTTTAACACCACTCTGGGAATTTTTACAAATTTTTAAATATTTGTATACGTATTTTCCGTGTCTTACCACATGGGGTCTGGCACCTTGGAAGTAATTCTGACTGTTTAGTCTGCCTCTAAGTATCTCACAATGCAGTGCTCATCTGTAAAAAGTTAAATCACACAGGACTTTCTTTCTAAAGCTCCTGTCACTGCATTGATTTCACATGCATACTTAAAAATAACTGACTGAAAGCAGTGTAACATTTCATGCCATTCAATGACTTGCGCAAACAGTGCAAATGCCACTAAACAGACTTAAGTGCTTTTTACTGCTGCTTCTTTTCATCATGGCTAAGCTGCAGTTTTTTTGTGAAGCTTGAATTGTACTATGACTCGTCTCCCATCCCCCTTCACACCTAACTTCCCTAGCTGTCAAAGTGCTAAGGGTAATTTGAGCCATTACTTGCTGTGATTGACAGCTCACAGCAGGAGATATGACTCATGTTCTGTTTCCTTGTTCTATTCTGTATGGGTAAGGGAAGGACCAGGGAGCTGTGACATCACAGCATGGGTAGGTTTATAGGACTGTCATGGTGATATCAGTTTGGGGAGGGAATTGGCCAGAAAACTACTTGTATTGAGTGGCCTTTACGACATCAATGAATTGGAGATTTTTTTCAGGGAAGGATAAAAGTTTTTTTTAAATGAAACAACCAAAGTACAGTAAGGTACTGCTCTAGTGGAAAGAAACTGTCAATTTAAAACATTTTAAATGTTGTGTTGTTTATTCATAGCAGGGACAATAAACAGGGAAAAAAGGACAGAGAAGTTGAGCATTTAATAATAGAATCACATTGTTGTCCTTTAACTACCCCTTGATAGACTGGGAAACAAACACTGCCACCAACTTGCAGCCGCAATGTTTCCTGGACTAACACAAATGTCCATGCTCAGGTTCAAACATACCTTGTTTTCATCAATATGGAGGAACGCTGGACACACACACACACACACACACACACACACACACACACACACACACACACGTCCTCACTGGTCAGGTCTGATTACAGAGCAGTTTCATTTGAAATACAAATCACCTTGGAAAAAACAGCAAACCATGTTAGTTAGAAAGTGTTCTAAAGTAAACTACACCCTATTAAGCAACACCTTGTCAAAATTCAATGCCCTGCACAACCCAGAGTTCAAAACAGCTTATGCAGAATTATTCACAGAAACACTGAACATGTAAATTGCTGCATAGGGGGGTGTTGTAACTACCAGAAGCCCAAAACAAACTCCACTGGTGGAATCCTAATCTTAACAGGATATATAACAAAGGGAAAAAGTCAGAAACAGCAACTCATAACAACAAGAGCTCACCAATAAACTAATAGTAAACTAAATGGATTAATTCAATCCATTCCAACAAGGCCAATTACTATGTTAAGATGCAGTCTAAGGCTAGGCCTAAAGGCCTTCAACAGCTATGTCTGGAACCTCAAAGGTAACACGCAACAGGCTGCCACCTCCACTGAACAAAGTGACACAACAAATCAGCTGACCAATAGATTTAGTTCAAAATTTACCGTCCACTACCGCTTCACCACCCCTTGTGAAATCCCTACCAGCATAACCTCATCCATCTATCAGTAAGGTGCAGGTCAGTGGCACTCAGGCTAAAAACACACCCTCAATGGGGCCGACAATATCCCAGGTTGCCTCCTAAACAGTTTAAAACATGACCTACCTGGATTACTAGAGCCATTTTTCAATTACGGCCTAACCAGGCTATGTACCAAGTGAATGGAGGACAGCAATCGTTATCTCCCTTCACAAGAGTGGACCATCAACCAAACCTGGAAACTACAGCCCTATTAGTCTGATTAGATTAATATGCAAAGCCATGGAATGAACACCACATGAAGGACACTGGCAACCTACCTGGCCTAGTTTGATTTTCTCAAAGGTCGGTCATGCCTACTTAACCTGGTAGACTATCTGAGAAGGTAACCAAAGCAATGGATGAAGGGAAAATGGTGCGTACTGCCAACATTGACCGGGCTAACGTGTTCAACACAATACCCCACTAAAGTAATGTGGACAAACTCACAGATCTAGGCATAAATTCCAACACAACTTGCTGGACTAACAGCTGGCTCACAGACAAGTCTCAAGTAGTCAGGATTGGCAAAACTACCTCCACTAAGACGTAGGTCACCAGTGGAGTACCACAGAACTCCATGCTTCCTTGATAACTTTGGGACTCTGTCCACCTGAGTGTTTGTCTAGGTGGTTGCTCTCATGGAAACAAATAAGGCCCAAGGAAGGCCTAACCTTAGTGGCCACATTTAGCTTGCAAACGTTTTGCAAAAATACTCAGGGAAGCTCATGTAACTGCAGTACAAATCACCCACTGCTGAAAAAGACTTGATGTCACAATTGTCCTGGCTGCGCAAGCACCAAACAGAAAAATCAAAGGTGTAATTTATTTTTCATAACACTGTTTAAAGAAACCGATCAAAACATCTGGGCAAAGTAACTTAGAAGTTTTTGGAAACCAATTTATTTCTGAAGGCTCTAATCCTGACCAAGTAGAATAAAGGGAAATCTGCCCGCCTCCATCTCTGGGAAGGGGGTCTGGACATGTCTTGAAGCCATATGGGTGACTAAGCAAGAAACTATATTTTGACCATGCTTGAATCCCAGAAGCTACTCCCCCATCACAGGAAGGCGGCGGGGGGGGGGGGGGGGTCTACCAAAATGAGAAATGTAGTGAAGGTCTCTCATTGGGCCTACAGCTCCA